>NW_024425119.1:26030857-26318142 GCF_017311325.1 Ursus maritimus
TTTAAAGATTTTATTTATTTATGTGACAGAGAGACAGCCAGCGAGAGAGGGAACACAGCAGGGGGAGTGGGAGAGGAAGAAGCAGGCTCCCAGCGGAGGAGCCTGATGTGGGACTCGATCCTGGATCGCCAGGATCACGCCCTGAGCCGAAGGCAGATGCTTTAACGACTGCGCTACCCAGGCGCCCCCCCTTTAATATTTCTCACAGATAAGAATTATTGGTGTTGAGTTCTCTCTGTTTTTGTTCATTTGGCTAAGTCTTAATTTCTTCCTTTTTGAATATTAGTTTTGCTGGATATAGAATTCTTGGTTGACGGTCTTTTTCTTCCAAAACTTTGAATGTGTCATCCCACTGCCTTCAGGCCTTCATGGTTAAAAATCTTATCTTGGATTCTTTGTATGTGATGAGTTGCTTTTCTCTTGCTGCTTTCAAGATTCTCTTTGTCTTCAGCATTTGAAAGTTTGGTAATGACACATAGAAGTGTGGATCTCTTTAAGTTTGCCCTAATTGGAATTGTTGAGCTTCTTGGGTGTGTAGAATAGTATATTTCATGAAATTTGTGGAGTTCTGTAACATTATTTCTTCAAATAGTCTTTCTGTCCCTGCTCTCGTCTTTCTCTCCTTTCTGGTACTCTCATTATGCATATGCATATGTTGGTATGACTGATGGTTTTCCATAGGTCTTTGATGTTCTGTTCATTTTCTTCATTCTTTTTTCTTCCTTTTCCTCAGACTGGATGATCTCAAATGACCTATCTTCAGGTTCACTAATTGCTTCTTCTGCCAGCTCAAATGTGCTGTTGAGACCTTTTGGTAAATTTTGTGTTTCAGTTAGTGTACTTTTCAATTTCAGATTTTTTTTTGTTTCATTTTTATAATTCCTGTTTTTTATGAGACACTGTTGTCATAATTTCCTTTTGTTATTTAGGCATGGTTTCCTTTTGTAATTTGAGACTATATCTATGAACATTTATAAAGTAGTTGGTTTTAATGTCTTTGTCTAGTAAGTACAATGTCTGGATTTCCTGAGGAATAATTTCTATTGACTGCCCTTCCCCCCAATATATGAACTACACTTTTTTATTTCTTTGCATGTCTCAATTTTTGTTGAAAACTAGACATTAAAAAATATATATTATATGACATATAGTATATGTAATTACATATTACAATCAACTAGTGCAATATATATATAATACATATATATAATATATATAATACACGTATGTGTATATATATACACGTATGTATATACATACATGTATGTATATATATGTACATATATATACATATATATAATACATGTATGACATGCAAATTTTGGATATCAGATTCTTTCTCCTCCTCAGGGTTTGTTATTGTTGCTGTTTGTTGTTGTTACTATTGCTGTTTGCTTGTTTAATGACTTCGTGAACTCTCTGTGGATTCTGCATTCTTTATCTTGTCCTGTGTGGTCACCGAGCATTATTATCTGTTATATTATTTAGTTTTTTATAATTGGGTCCATTTAAATAGAGGAAATCTTCAGTTAAGGTTTATTATACATTATGATTAAAAAGTTCATTGAATTGTCAAAATGATTATGCCGAAAGGGGAAAGTAAAGAAGCATTTATTGAACACTTACTACGTGCAATACCATAACATATTACTTGCAGAAATTGCATTTTCTGGTTAATGAGATTTCCTAGTAAATAAAGACAATCAGAAGCCAAGTGTTTTTTGCTTTGGTGAGAATACTTGTGGATTTTAATGCCTTAGTAATTGAAAGTACCTAAACTCAACTTCCCCACCCCTTTACCCCTGAGTATTTAACTGACTGGCTTAGCATCCTATCGTACCTGAGAGTCATAATTGAGAATATTCCAGTGCTATAGCAGAGATTGGGATGATTGTTACCTTTAAACAGTTGACAAGAACAGGGGTTAAAATGTAATTGTATTATATCTTTGGGTTCTTAGAATGTGAACATATGTGGGTTTTTGTATTTTACTTAATTTTCATCACCTTTCAGTTTGAGGAAGACATTAATGGTTTGCCAATGTTGTAAATGATTACTAGAGATGCTTTTTTATATTAGTCTGTCCTGAGGTGCATTTATTTCTCTTTGCAGTGAAGCATACTGACATTTCTTTGAGAAATAATTCTGTATTTCACCATTCAGAATTCCCAAAACGGGTAGTTTCAAGTTGTCACACTCATCATGAATTTAAAAATGTAAAAGACCTGTTTTGTATTACTCATTTTTCACAAGGGAGTGTCAAGTTAGGTATTTCCAAGATGCATCTCTCTGTTTTCTTTTATTCCTCTTATTATGTTTGAATCATGTGTAGTTTTGGGCCAGGTATTTATTTACTTACCACCAGACAGAAATGCCATGTTTGGGTGGTGTATATTGCTGCCAAAGGCTCACCATAAAATTGTTGAAGGTGTTGGAGTGGGTTTCTAGAAGTATAGCTAATTCTTCTGTGGTGTTTAGTTAATATAACATACAAAAACACCAACCAAAGACATGTGTACAGAATTAAAGAAATACATGCAATTAAATGAACTTAGTAAATAAAACTTATGAATGTCTGTGCCATCACCCAATAGCTAGCATTTTTTGGACTTGATTATATATTTACTCATAGAGGAATAGCATCAGTTGACATTTCTGTAGGATTCTGACAATATGACGTATAAAAAATGTTTGTAGTGCTTAGATTGCCCTATGGGGAAGCCTTGGATTTTTAGCTAAAATGGTGAAGAGGGAAAGTCCTTCAAATGTTGCTCATAAAGGGTCAGGTTTGTCAGGGATATACTCAATTTAAGTGTGCTTCGGACACGAGGATTATGTTTTTCATTAGCACACATACTGTGTTTTTCTGGAAGAATTAGTTTCTATGCATTGCAAGTCTTTCATAGATAATTTTTTTCTCAATTACTTAGTAAGTATTGGAAGTGAAAAAATTGTAGGTGATTGATACTAAAGTTAGGATCAGATGAAAAAAATGATCTTGGTGATGATAGTGGTACTTTCAATTCAAGAAGAAATTAAAATTAGTGATTAGTACAAGTTTATATCATCTTGGAAAAAAATGAGCGAAAGAGTCCTTTATGTGTTTCCCTTCGGAAACAAGTCTATTTCTGTTAAAGGGCACAATTAGCAGATTAAGACCTTTGATAAATGAATAAACATGGGTTTAATAACTCTCAAAACTGAATTTATAAAAGTTAAAATAATGGACAACTGAGATATGTTAGGAAGCAAAATTCAGTTTAATAGAAATCTTTACTGAGCCCTGACTATGTTTTAGGTACCTGTACTAGCCACTGGAGGATACAGAAATAAATGTTACTTGGTCTTCAAGAACCTAACAGTCAAGTAGGTGGGAGTAATATAAACTAACACATTGCAGTGACACATATATTAAGAAGGAATGGGTTTCTGAAATTTGACATAGGGGCATGTGGGAAGACCCTGATGAAGCTGGGGATATTGAACCCCTAAATGCATTCCTCATTTGGGTGTGTTACTCTGGCCCATTTACTGAGTGACTCAAAGAACTAGTTTTTCGTGGTACCCAGAACAAGAGAAGGCTTTGCAATAGGTTCAGGTGTCTGTGCAAGCTGCTCTGTTGCTAGGGTCATATAATCTAGCAGATCTAATGGTGTTTGAAGTGTCAGTGGCAGACAGGGATGCTATTTAGAGCCTTTATCAGGCCCCAATAAATAAACCATAGTGCAGATCTGTAGGATATAGACCAAAGCCTGCCCTTCTCTGCCTTTCTGAGAAATAGCTGTTGGTTTGCTTCTGGGTCTTAGAGTCTGCTTAACTGTGGGCCACCGAGTTACTACGTGACCTGAGCTGCCCATTACTAAGTGGGTGGTTATCTGACCCACCAAGCCATAAAGTTGAGCATACACAGCAGCACTTCATCATCAAATGGAAGCAGTATGTATGTGATCAGGCCTCAGTAGGCCCTGAAGACACAATAAGTTACAAGAAGAAGGGGCTCAAATGCCCACAGTCCCTACTCTGCTAGTATCTTCTTTTTTTTGAGACTGCACCTATGGCTTCATTGGAAGTTCCCTAAGGTTAATTGACAGGAAGAAAAGACTCAGATGTGGTTTACACATGGTTCTTCATGATGTGCAGGTACCACCTGAAAGTGGGCAGCTGCAGCCCTGTGGCCCCTCTTTGGGGTATCCCTGAAGGACAATGGTGAAGGCCAGTCCTTCCAGTGGGGAGAACTTGGGACAGTGCACCTGGTTGTTCACTTTGCTTGGAAGGAGAAGTGGCCAGATGGCTGATTGTATTGTTTCATGGGTTATAACCAGTGGTTTGGCTGGATGGTCAGGGACTTGGGAGGAACATGATTGAAAAACTGGTGACAAGGAAATTTGGGGAAAAGGTATGTAGATAGACCTCTCTGGACAAAAAAAAAGTGAAGATATTTGTGTTCCGTGTAAATGCTTACCAAAGAGTGACCTCAGCAGAAGAAGGTTTTAAAAATCAAGTGAATAGGATGACCCATTTTGTGGATACCACTCAGCCTCTTTTCCCAGCCATCCCTGTTATTGTCCAGTGAGCTAATGATTAAAATGGCCATGCTGGCAGGGATGGAGGTTACCCGTGGGCTCAGCAACATAGACTTTGACTCATCAAGACCTGTCTGGTTACAGCCAATGCTGAGTGCCCAATCTGTCATCAACAGAGAGTAACACTGAATTCCTTATATGACACCATTCCCTGGGGTGATTAGCTAGCTAACTGGAGGAAGGTTGTTTATATTGGAGTACTACCATCATGGAAGTGGCAGTGATTTGTTGTTATGGGAATAGACACTTAGTCTAGATACGGATTTGCCTTCCCTACATGCAGTGCTTCTGCCAAAACTACCATCTGTGAGCTTACAGAATGTCTTATCCACCATTATGGTATTCCTTAGAGCATTGCTTCTGATCAAGGAACTTATTTCAGAGCAAAAGAATTACAGCTTGTGGGATTCATTGGTCTTATGTTTCTTACCATCCTGAAGCAACTGGCTTGATAGAATGGTGGAATAGCCTTTTGAAGACTTAAGTTGCAGTGCCAGCTAGGTGTGTCAGTTTCTTAAAGCACTGGGGTGAGGTTCTTAAGAAGGTTGTATATGCTCAGAATTAGTATCCATTATATGGTGGTGTTTCTCCCATAGCCAGGATTCATAATAGGTTCAGGAATCAAGGGGTGGGAATGGAAGTGGCTCTGTTCACTATGACCCCTAGTGACCCGTGAGCAAAATTTCCATGACTTTGTGCTCTGCTGGCCTAGACATTTCAGTTCCAAAGGGAGGAATGCTTTCACCAGGAGACACAATAATTCCATTGAATTGGAAGTTAAAACGGCTGCACTGCCGGTTTGGCCTCCTCATGCCACTGAATCAGCAGGCTAGGCCACTGCTGGCTGGGGTGACTGATCCAGACTACCAAGGGAGAAATTGGACTGCTACTTCATGATGGAGGTAAGGAAGAACATGTCTGAAATACAGGAGATGCCTTAGGGCATCTTAGTATTACCGTGCCCTGTGATTAAGGTCAATGGAAAACTAAAATAACCCAGTTCAGGGAGGACTGCTGATGGCCCATACTCTCAGGAACGAAGGTTTGAATCAGCCCATCAGAGAGTCTTAACCAGCTGAATTGTTTGCTGAAGACAAAAGAACTACAGAATGGGTAATGGAAGGAGGTAGTTCTAAATACCATCTACAACCATGTGACCAGTTATAGAAACAAAGTCTATAATAGTCATGAGTATTTCCTTTTGTTATGAATATGTTTGTGTGTGTATGCACACATGGATGGCAACATATGTAAAATATCTTTTTTTCCTCTCATTTCCTTATTATGTAGCATAAGATGCATTGAGTGTATACATAGTATTTTAAGTAGTGTTACTTTTCCATCATAGTATATAAAATTTGAAATATCAAGAAGAGTAAACCTAATTCGAGGACTTTTCCTCCTCTTCTAAGGAAGAGGTTAGTGTGTTTCCAGGTGTACACAGGATAGTTGTAGCATCTTAGGTATAATTAAGACCTTGTTATTGTCTTTATTTGGAGATTAAGTGTGGTTTAAGGAGATGTGTACCGGTGCTAAGTTGACTAGGGATGGACTTGTGATGGTTAATTTTGTTTCAAATTGGGGCAAGGGTTTTTATTGTTTCCTGTCTCACATTTAGGTCTTTAATCCATTTTGAATTTGTGTGTATGGTGTAATAAAGTGTTCCAGTTTCATTCTTCTGCATGTGGCTGTCCAGTTTTCTCAGCACCATTTGTTGAAGAAGCTGTCCTTTTCCCATTGGATATCCTTTCCTACTTTGTCGAAGATTACTTGATCATATAGTTGGGCGTCCATTTCTGGGTTTTCTATTCTGTCCCATTGATCTACGTGTCTGCTTTTGTGCCAGTACCATACTGTCTTGATCGCTACAGGTTTGTAAGATAACTTGGAAGTCTGGAATTGTGATGTCTCTAGCTTTGCTTTTCTTTTTCAAGATCAGTTTGGCTGTGTGCAGTTTTGAGATTCCATACAAATTTTAGGATTGTTTGTTGTAGTTCTGTGAAAAATGCTGTTGGTATTTTGATAGGGACTGTATTAAATGTGTAGATTGCTTTAGATAATATGTGATATAGAGAACAAAGGCAAAAAACCAAAATGCAGATAAAATTAAATTTACTTATAACCTGTGCCTATTGACAAAATACTTAAGGCAGGCAGAGTATAACTTTCTTCCAGTTAATGTTTTGTTAGTGGGAAAAACAACCTTGGCTTGACAGTAGGTAGGCCTCCAGGATCCTAGAGTCTTTAGCATATGAAAGTCTATTTGGAAACTTCCCTTTGTTGTTACTGCCCCTGACTCCAAAGTATAGTCAGTTGCTTCTCACAATCCCGGGGCAACTCTTTCTGCCCTCAGGTACTGTCCCTGTGCTTTAATAAAACAACTTTTTTACACCAAAGACGTCTCAAGAATTCTTTCTTGGCCATCAGCTCTGAACCCCAACATTTCTACATCAGTATAGATATTTTAACAATATTTGTTCTTCCAATCTATGAGCATGGAATGTCTTTCCATTATTTGGTGTCATCTTCATTTCTTTCATCAGTGTTTTATAGTTTTTGGAGTACAGGTCTTTCACCTCTTTGGTTAGGTTTATTCCTAGGTATCTTATTATTTTTGGTGCACTTGTAAATGGGATTGTTATCTTAATTTCTCTTTCTGTTGCTTCATTTCTGGTGTATAGAAATGCAACAAATTTCTGTACATTGATTTTGTATCCTGAGACTTTACTGAATTTATTTATCAGTTCTAGCAGTTTTTTGAATATAGAAGATCTGAAGGTTTTCTGTATGTAGTTATGTCATGTGCGGATAGTGAAAGTTTAATTTCTTCCTTAATGATTTTGATGCCTTTTATTTCTTTTTGTTGTCTGATTGCTGTGGCCAGGACCTCCAGTACTATGTCAAATAGAAGTGGTGAGAGTAGACCTCCTTGTCTTATGAATGACCTTGGGGGAAAAGCTCTCAGTTTTTCCATATTAAGGATGATGTTAGCTGTGGGTTTTTCATATATAGCCTTTATTATGTTGAGGTATATTCCCACTGAGCCTACTTTGTTGAACATTTGTATCATAAATGAATTTTGTACTTTGTCAAATGCTTTTTCTACATCTATTGGGAGGATCATGTGGTTCTTATTCTTTCTCTTATTGATGTGATATATTATGTTAATTGATTTGCAAATATTGAACAACCCTTGCAACCCAGGAATAAATCCCACTTGATCATGGGGAATGATTTTTTAAAATGTATTGTTGGATTTGTTTTGCTAGTATTTTATTGAGGATTTTTGCACCTGTGTTCATCAGGAATATTGGCCCATGGTTCTTTTTTGTGTTGTCTTTATCTGGTTTTGGTATCAGGGTAATGCTGGCCGCATAGAATGAATTTGGAAGTGCCCTTCCTCTTGCATTTTTTGAAACAGTTTGAGAAGAATAGGTATTAAGTCTTCTTTAAATATTTGGTCGAATTCACCCATGAAGCCATCTGATCCTTTTGTTTGTTTAGATTACTGATTCAATTTCTTTGCTCATAATCAGTCTGTTCAAATTTTCTATTTCTTCCTATTTCAGTTTTGGTAGGTTGTATTTTTTTTTGGAATTTATCATTTCTCCTAGGTTGTCCAATTTGTTGGCATGTAGTTTTTCATACTATTTTCTTATAATTGTTTCTGTTTCTGTGGAGTTGCCTGTTATTTCTCCTCTTTCATTTGTGATTTTAATTTTTTGGTCCTTTCTCTTTTTTTCTTGGTAAGTCTGGATTCAAGTTCATCAATTTTATTGATGTTTTTAAAGAAAACACCTCCTGGTTCCATTGATCTGTTCTATTTATTTTTTAGTTTTTATATCATTTATTTCTACTCTAAACTTTATTATTTTCTTTCTTCTGTTGTCTTTAGGCTTTGTTGTTCTTTTTCTAGCTCCTTTAGATGAAAGGTTAGGTTGTTTATTTGAGATTTTTCTTGCATCTTGAGGTAGGCCTGTATTGCTATAAACTTCCCTCTTAGAACTGCTTTTGCTGCATGCTAAATGTTTTGGACTGTTGTGTTTTCACTTTCATTTGTTTCCGTGTACTTTTTTATTTCTTCTTTTATTTCCTGGTTGACCCATTCATTATGTAGTAGCATGTTCTTTAACCTTCATGTATTTGTGGTCTTTCAAGAATTTTTCTTGTGGTTGACTTCTAGTTTCATAATGTTGTGGTCAGAAAAGATGCATGGTATGATCTTGATCTCTTTGAAATTGTTGAGGCTTGTTTTGTGGCCCAATATGTGATCTATTCTGGAAAGTGTTCCATGTGTACTTGGAAAGAATGTGTGTTCTGCTGTTTTTGGATGGAATGTTCTGAATATATCCATTAAATCCTTCTGGTCCAGTGTGTCATTTAAAGCCATTTTTTCCTTGTTGATTTTCTATTTAGATGATCTGTACATTGATGTAAGTGGGGTGTTAAAGTCCCCTACTATTATTGTATTATTATCAATTAATTCCTTTATGTTTGTTATTAACTGTTTTATGGGCTTGGGTGCTCCCATATTGGGTACATAAATATTTACAATTGTTATATCTTCTTGTTGGATTGTCCCTTTTATTATTGTATGGTGTCCTTCTTTGTCTCTTGTTATAATTGTTGTTTTAATGTCTGTTTTGTCTGATTTAAGTATTGCCAATCTGGCTTTTTTTGATATGCATTTGCATGATACATGTTTCTCCATTCCCTGCTTTCAATTTGCAGGGGTCTTTAGGTCTGAAATGAGTTTCTTGTAGGCAGCATCTAGATGGGTCTTTTTTTTTTTTTTTTTTAAATCCATTCTGTCACCCTATATCTTTTGGTTGAAGCGTGTACTCCATTTACATTCAAACTAATTATTGATAGATATGTGTTTATAGCCGTTTTACTTGTTTTTTGGTTGTTTCTGAAGATTTTCTCTGATCCTTTCTTGTCTTTCATAGTTTGCTGGTTTTCTTTAGTGATATATTTGGATGATATGTTTCTGTTTATTCTTTGCATACTTATTAGTGGTTTTTGATTACTGACTGCCATTAGGTTTGTATATAACATCTTCTGCATATAGAAGTCTGTTTTAAGTTGGTGGTTAAGTTTGAACCCATTCTTTACTCTTCTCCTCCCCACATTTTAAGTAATTTGTTGTCATATTTTACGTCCTTTAATTTTATGAGTTCCTTGACTGATTTTTTACAGAAATATTCCTTTTTACTAAGTGATTTTGTGTTTCCTGCCTTCACACTGTCATTTTTGAGCATTCCTTTCCACTCAAAGAGTCCGCTTTATATTTCTTGCAGGGCTAGTTTAGTGGCCGTGAACTCCATTTTCATTTATGTTTAGTGGAAAACTTTATCTCTTTCTATTCTGAATGATAGCCTTGCTGGTTAGGGTTTTCTTGGCTACGGGTTTTTTTCTTTTGAGTACTTTGAATATAGTACCACTCCTTTCTGGCTTGGAAAATTTCTTCTGAAAAATCTGCTGATAACCTTATGGGGTTTCCCCTGTATGTAACTTGTCTTCTTTTGCTTTGCCACTTTTAATATTTTTATTACTATATTTTTGTATTTTAATTACAGTATGTGTTGATGTGAATTTGCTTTTTTGGTTTTGTTGGGAGTTTTCTATGCCTCCTGGATCTCAGTATCTGTTTCTTCCCCAGATTGGGGAAGTTTTCAGCTATTATTTCTTCAAATAAATGTTTTGCCCTCTTTTCTCTCTTCTGGGGCTCCTGTAATATCAATGCTATTACTTTTGATCATATCACTGAGTTCCTTAAATTTATTCTCATTTTGCATAATTCTTATGTCTTTTGTTCAGCTCGATTACTTTCCATTACTCTGTCTTCTAAGTCATTAATTCGTTCCTCTGCTGCATGCACTCTTCTGTTGTGTCCTGACCACTTTATCCTTCAGGCCAGTTGTCTGTAGAGGCTTACTTTGCCTCTTTATTTATTTATTTGAGAGAGAGAAAATGAAGAGAGAGAGAGCATGGGGGGGGTCAGATAGAGAAGCAGACTCCCTGCTGAGCAGGGAGCCCAATGCGGAACTCGATCCTGGGACTACAGGATCATGACCTGAGCCGAAGGCAGTGACGCAACCAACAGAGCCACCCTGGTGCCCTCTCTTTGCCTCTTGTGTGCAGTGTTTTGTCCCTGGGCTGAATATGGCATGTTTTAACTAGGTGTGCTCTGGTCTGCTTGTGAAATGAGACCTGTCACCACCTGTGGTATGAGCAGGGATATGGGCCGATTGTCTGAGGGAGGGTTCCTGCTGTGCTGCGAGTGAGGCATGGGTGACTGGTAGTGGCGATTCCACCCTGGAGCAAGGGGGTTGGGGGAGCTTGGTGTAAGCATGTTGGGTAGTGAGTATGGGCCCTGAGTTGGTTCCTGCAGGTGTTTGTGAGTTTATATTGGTGGGTGGGGGAGGGAAATGGTACCTGCCAGTTCTTTTGTTTCCACAGGGGTCTCTCTCTGAAGGTTTCCTCTTTGGGACACACTCAGAGATGAGCAACTAACCTCCCCACTGTGTGCCGTTGGTAGATCCTGTTTCCATGCTGTACATGAGTGGGCTATTTGCCTGCCTTTTGTCCAAGAGCAGTCCCAATGTCCTCTGGGTTCTCCCTGAGCCAAGCACACTGACCTTTAAAACTCCAGGCTGTAAGCCCTGATGGTTGCAAGAACTCATGAAATTCAGCCCCTCTCACTTTCCAAGCTATTAGCTCTGGGTATTTGTTTCCCCTGTGTCCTCCCCTGTGTGTTACTCTGTCTCTTGCCCTTCTTCACATCTGTGGCTCCCTCCCCACTGTAGCAGCCAGGGTCTGTTTCTCTCCCAACCTGCTTCTCTGCACTTTCTGCTTTCTTTGATGTTGTCTCTTCTCTACCTTTATTTGTGGAGTTTGTTCTGCCAATCTTTAGGTTGACTTCGGATATTTAGGATGATTTGATAGTTATCTAGTTGTGGTGGTTGGATGAGTTGAGCCTAGGGTTCTAGTACTCCACCACCATCTTGCCCTCTCTCCTTTGAGCTTTTATTTTTACCACAACCGTATTTTAGATTTTTGAAAATAGTCATTATGCCTCTGTCCTTGTTAAAAGCTAGGCATTAATTAAATATTCTTGGTGACATATTTAGTGAATATAGTAAAATGGAATCCTGTGCCAAATAAGATACTGCTTAAATTAAAAGGAGAGGAGAAACCTGTGAGCAGTGATACTCAGTACTGTTTGTTTTCATTTTTTTTTTTAAGTAAAGTAAGTTGAAGGAGTAATTGTGAGGACTATAGGATTTCCCCTTTCATAAAACATTTTTAGGGAAAAAGAATGATTGTTTGGATACTTTCAGCATTCAAAGCTGGTTAATTACCACACATTCTTTCCATTGTGATTGTGTAGCAATGTTGAGGTCTGGAATCATGCAAATCATTTCAGAACCTTTTTTCCTCTTTTTTTCTTTTTTTAAATCAGCTCTCAGTAGAATTCTTCTCTGTTGGTTCTCAGACTGAGAAGATATATAGTGATTTTCTAAGCGGAGAAAATGTTGGTTCTTCCTTCAGTTACTTTAACATGGTTTTAGTAATTAAAAGAAAATATAGATTGTGCTTCAAAAATATCACAGAGCTGTTATTCTAATCAAGAAAGGTGTGCCATCTTTTTGGGTATGTAATGAATTGTTGAGTTTGTCAACTCTCTAGGAGGAAGGCAGCCATAATAATTGAATAAAACACCATTAATTGGTTATATATATTGAGAAGCTGAGGCATGTATTTCTGTGTGTAGGACCTGTAGCATTCTTTTAAGTAGTTATCTGTTCTTAGCTGTTCTTAACATAACGGGAGATTGGTTAGAGCAGTGATGTTCTAATTGTTCTTCATCTATGAAACCCAGACTGAAAGTTATTGATGACTTCAAGTGTGTGTGTATGCTGAGAGAGAAAGTCATTGTGAGGGATGTAAATAGAATGTTACCTTCATTTTAAGAGATTCTTTGTTTTAGCCTTTCAGAATATCATGAAACTAATGTTGTAACTGGGGCACACGGGTGCAAAGAGCACCTGGCTCTGGGGATCCCAAACAGAACAGGTTTAGCCACTTGCCACTGACAAAATCCAGGGGCAGAGAGATGAGTGGTGGTGAAACAAGAAAGCAATTTATTTCAGTGAGGCTAACCCTGGAAAGAAAGCAGAATAGTGTCTCAAAGACTGTCTCCAAAATGCTGAAAACGGTTAAAGGTTATATAAGGGAAATGTAGGACAGAAGTTGGTAGGTACATGCAAGTGGGCAGTAAATGTCAGGTTGATCATTGTCTTGGGATCAATCACATGGGGTCTTGCTGGTGTCAGTGCAGTCTCTATTGCTTGAGGGAATAGTTACAGTTCCCATCACAGAATGTTTTGCCTGCAGGGTCTTTTGCCTGAGTTAAGAGTTAAGCTGGAAAGAAGAACTTAATGAATTAGAAAATACAGACTGAAGTCAAAATGGAGGTAATTGAAGTCCTCTTTCACTATCATAGGCATCAGAGAATCCGTTGTAGTGATGGTGGAGGAACCAGTGTTTAGGAGAATTTCACTTTTGTTCACATCACTACCATTGTGTTCCTGTTACCAATAGCATGTGTATCCTTCTCTCATGCTAGGAAAATTATGGTAAGAAGATTAAGCTCATAACGTATTACTAGGGAATATGCCAAAATGAGCTAGATGATAGTATGGTGGTACCGACAGTAGAGATGCTACCACAGAATAGGTCACATAATTTAATACATGTTTATATAAACACACACATATATACCTGTATATATATTTCATATTAAATTGCCTGGGAATATTGAAATCCTCCAATTTGTTGTATCCTTTAAATATCCTAGTGTAGTACTAGTTTGCGCATAAGCCAAGTTTGATTGTGCATATTTGAGTTGTATGTGGTTCTTTGGAAAATTTTAGGAAATTTTCTGAGATAGCAGTTTTGAACTGACTACATAATCTATTCATAGTTACAGGTATGATTCAGATTTTTTCCTATGTATTTGAGAAGTTAAAGTCAGTAAGTCAATCAAAGATAACGTGTTTAATAATGGACTATTGTTCTGTGCAAAAAAAAAAAAAGGCAGACTTTTCAGAATGGCTGGAGAGGCAGAAGATGAGACTGGAAACGCAAATTTGAGCCAGTTTATAAAGGAAATATAGGATCTTTATTGGTTGAGTACCAACAGCATAATGGTATGATTATAGTGTGTAATCATTCTGTTATGCAACAATCTAAAAAAATAAGGTTTTCTTTCTTCTTCTTTGTGTGTGTGTGTGTGTGTGTGAGTGACAGAGGGTAGTGGTATGAAAAACTTAAAAAAGTAAGACAAACTTTTACTAAGCAGGAAGATGATTATAATTTGGGTATGCCTGATAACTTCCCCAGTCTCAGGCAGCCTAGCTTACTGTATAGAGCTTTAAAAAGCTTGATGTAGTCATGTCTCCTATTTCACTTTTCATCTAAGGTTATTTTTTTGTTTTCCTATTACATCTATCCCATCCCTGTTCAGTCTCCTTGGTTTTCCAGTTTGATGACTCCATGATTTGTTCTCACTTCCTCTGTCCTGTGTTTGATCTTTTGGACACCTGATTTTACACTTAGCGACATTAAGCACTCTGAGGCAGTTTAAATACTGCACATCTTTTTTCTCTAGTTCTCAATCCTTCCCCACTTTGGTTTTTGTAACAGTTGTAGTTCTGCCTAAGAGATCATCTTTCCTTTCTCCTCACTTTTAAGAAACGCTCTTTAGTTGGAGGACTGCTTAATGTGCTCTTTCTGCTCCCACCTGTGCTAGAGGAGGGGACTTAGCACTAGTGACAGGTGTTGAGGCTGTGATGAAATCTCAAACGGAGTTCCTGTTCACTATTTTGTATATTTTGATTTAAATCCATTTTATTGAGGAATAGCATACAACTAAAATCATCAATAATAAATCCAATACTATTAAAAATATTAAATTAAAATAACCAATAATACTTTCATGAATTTTTACAAATATTTACATATGAGAAACTACTACGTTCATGGTATAGAACATTTCCATCACTTTGAAATATTTCCTTATGGCTTTTTAGAATTGATCCCATCCTAGCGTTCTTGGTTCCTGACAACCTGATTTGTTTTTTATCCCTGAAATTTTGCCTTTTTTAAGGATTTCATTTAAAAGGAACATTATGGATGTCAATTTGTGTGCTTGCTTCTTTCACTTGGTGTAAGAAAAATTCATCCATGCTGTTGCATCTATAAGTAGGTTAATTTTTATTGCTGAGTAGTATTCCATTGTATGGATATAGCACGATTCCTCTATCCATTTACTAGCTGACAGACATTTCAGTTGTTTTTGTTTTTTGTTTTTTATTCTTTTAAATATTTTTACTATTATGAATAAGACTACCGTGAACATTCTTTGACAAGTTTTTATGTGGACATATATCTTCATACCTCCAGAGGTAAATAGTGAAGAATGGGATTCCTGGGTTATGTGGCAAACTGTGTGTTTAATTTTATATACGACTGAAGTCTTCTATATATTTACTGCTTTTCTTCCTGCTTATTTTATCAGTTACTTTGAGAAACTGTTGAAATCTCTAGCTATGGTTATTGATTTATGTACTTATCATTTCAGTTCTGTCACGTCTTGCTTCATTTATTTTGAAGCTGTTATTAAATGCATATACATTTAAGATTGTTATGTCTGCCTGATGAATTTATTTCTTTATCAGTATGAAACCTCTTTATCCCCAGTAATATTCTTTGCTCCAAAGTCTAATTTTTCTGGTATTAATATAGCCACTTCAGCTTTTTTTTTTATTACTGTTTGCGTGTATATCTTTTTACAGCCCTTTATTTTTATCTTTTTTTCCTTAGCCAAAATTAATTTCGTGTGGCGTATAGTCATGTCTTTTTATTGAATGTGACAATTTCTGCTTTTTTTTTTAATTTTTTTTTTAAAGATTTTTTTTATTTATTTATTTGACAGAGATAGAGACAGCCAGCGAGAGAGGGAACACAAGCAGGAGGAGTGGGAGAGGAAGAAGCAGGCTCACAGCGGAGGAGCCTGATGTGGGGCTCGATCCCATAACGCCAGGATCACGCCCTGAGCCGAAGGCACACGCTTAACCGCTGTGCCACCCAGGCGCCCCGACAATTTCTGCTTTTTAACTTAAGTTGTTTAGACCATCTGTACTTAATGTAATTATCAATATAGTTGAGTTTGAATATATCATTTTGCTATTTGTTTTCCTTTTCCCCTTTCTGCCTTTTCTTCTTTTCCTAACTTATGTTGGGTTTGAGGTTGCTTTTTGTTTTTGTTTTTAATGATTTCATTTTATGCCCACTATGGGCTTCCTAGTTGTATATTTTGGTTAATTAATTACTTCATTGTTCTAGGGTTTGCAGTATATACCTTTAACTAATTAGTTTACTTTCAAATAATGTCCTATTTCATGTATGGTGTAAGAACTTTTCAACAGTATACCTCCATATCCTCTCTCATCATTTGTGGTATTGATATCATTTTGTTTACTTATGTATATTCTATAAAACCAACAATGCATTGTTATTACTTTTGCTTTAGGAAGTCAGTTATCTTTTAAATTTTTATATTTAGCCACATATTTACTATTTCTGGCACTCCTAATTCCATTTGCACCAATTCAAATTCCAATCTGGTTTAATTTTTCTTCTTCTTGAAGAACTATCTTTAACATTTCTTTCAGTGCAGGTTTGATGGCAAAGAATTTTCTCAGCTTCTGTTTGTCTGGAAAAATATCTTTATTTCCCCTTCTATTTTTAAAGATAGTTTTTTCTGGGTAAAGAATTATATGCTGTCATATTTTTTTTTTTTTTCCCTTGCATTACTTTAAAGATACCTCTCCATTGGCTTCTGGCTTGTATGATTTTGGATAAACAATATACTTCTTTTTTTTTTTTTAAGATTTTATTTATGAGAGAGAGAGAGAGAGCACAAATGGGGAGGAGAGGGAGGAGCAGGCTCCCTGTGAGCAGGGAGCCCGATGTGGGGCTCGATCCTAGGACCCTGAGATCATGACTTGAGCCAAAGGCAGATGTGTAACTGACTGAGCCACCCAGGTTCCCCTGGATAAACAGTATACTTTTATTCTTTAGTTCTTTTTTATGTAAAGTGCCCTTTTTTTTTAAATTAGTTTTCTGCAGTAGAATATGGTGTGCATTGATGTGATTTCTTTATGTTTATTCTGCTTGGCTCTTTATATCTCTGGTTTTCTGGTTTATGGTTTTCATGAAATTTAGGAAAATTTCTACTGTATTTCTTCAAATATTTTGTTCTACACCCCTCCCTTTTTCTCTGGGTCTCCAATTATACATGTTTTAGGCTACTTGATATTCTGCTTCTTTTTTCTCAGATTTTTCTATGTTCATTTCTCTATACTAATGCAATTTTTTTTTAACTTTATAATCTTCTTTTCTTCTGTGTTTAATTTGCTAGTAATCCTGTCCTGTGTATCTTGTTTTAGAAGTACTCTGGAAGTTCCATTTGAGTCTTTTTTATGTCTCCATGTCCCTCATCATCATGATCTTTTCTTCTACTTTCTTAAACATATGAAACATATTTATAATAACTGTTCTTATGGCCTGATCTACTAATTCCATTATCTCTTTCATTTCTGTATTTCTACCGAGTGCCTTTTCTCCTGTTATAGGTCATATTTTCCTGATTTTTTTTCTTGGTTTTATCTTTTATATTTTAAAATTTCTTTGTATTTTTAATTGACGTATGGTTGAAATACAATATTATTTTAGTTTCAGGCGTACAACATCATGATTCCACAATTATATGAATTTACCATGTGTCACCATACAAAGTTATTACAATAATATTGACTGTATTCCCTATGCTGTACTTTCATCCCTGTGACTCATGTGTTTTATAACTGGATGTTTGTACTTTTTAGTCCCCTTCACCTATATTGCCCATCTCCTCTTCTCCTCTGCTTTGGCAACCACCGATTTGTTCTCTGTATTTATGAGTCTGTTTCTGTTTTTGTTTGTTTGTTCACATGTTTTGTTTTTTTAGATTCCACCTTTAAGTGAAATCATATGGTATTTGTCTTTTCTCTGTTTGACTTACTTCACTTAGCATAATACTCTCTAGGTTCATTGATATTGTAGCAGATGGCAAGGTTTCATTCTTTTACATGGCTGAGTAATATTTAATTATGCATCTATACCACATCTTTATTTGTTCACCTATCAGAAGACACTTAGGTTTCCTCTGTATCTTGGCTATTGTAAAATTCTGCAATAAACATAGGGGTCCACTTATATATTTGAGTTAGTGTTTTCATTTTCTTTAGTAAATACCCAACAGTGGAATTACTGGATTGTATGGTGTTTCTATTTTATGTTTTTTGAGGAACCTCTGTACTGTTTTCCATAGTGCTTACACCAGTTTACATTCCCAGCAACAGTGCATGAGGGTTCCCCTTTGTCCACATCCTTGCAAACATTTGTTATTTCTTGTCTTTTTGATACTAGTGATTCTGGGGAGTGTGAGGTGATATTTCATTGTGATTTTGTTTTGTATTTCCCTGTTGATTAATACTGTTGAGCATCTTTTCATGTGTGTGTTGGCCATCTGTCTGGAAAAATGGTCGGGTCCTCTGCCCATTTTTAAATTACATCGTTTGGCTTTTTTGGTGTTGAGTTGTATGAGTTCCTTATATATTTTGGATATTAACTCCTTATTGGATATATCATTTCAAGATATTTTCTCCCATTCTGTGAGTTGTCTTTCATTTTGTTGATGTCCTTTACTGTGCAAGGTTTTTAGTTTGATGTAGTTCCAGTTGTTTATTTTTACTTTTGTTCCCCTCGCTGGGGAGACAGATCCTGAAAAATATTGTTAAGGATGTCCAAGAATTTATATTGTATGTTAGTCTTTTTAATTTTTTTTAAAGGATTTTTATGTTTGCAGGCCTTCCATTTAGGTCTTTAATCTATTTTAAGTTTAGTTTTGTTTATGGTGTAAGAAAATGGTCCAGTTTTGTTCTTTTGCATATAGCTTTTTCTTTTTCCTAGCACTGTTTACTGAAGAGACCATATTTTTCTCATTGCGTATTTTTGCCTCCTTTTTCATAGATTAATTGACCATATTAACATGGATTTATTTCTGGGCTCTCTGTCCTGTTCCATTGATCTATGGGGCTGTTTCTGTGCCAGTACCATACTGTTTTGATTACTGTAGCTTTGTAGTATGGTTTTGAAATGTAGAATTGTAATACTTCCAGCTTTGTTCTTTCTCAAGATTGCTTTGGCTATTCAGGGCTTTTTGTGGTTCCACACAAATTTTAGAATTCTTTTGTTCTTATTCTGTGAAAAATACTATTGGTATTTTGATAGAGATTGCATTGAGTCTGTAGATTGCTTTGGTAGTATGGACATTTTAACAATATTAATTCTTTCAATCCATGAGCATAGTATATCTTTGTGTTTATTTGTATTGTCTTCAATTTCTTTAATGCAGTTGTAAATAGGATTGTTTTTTTAATTTCTCTTTCTGCTAGTTTGTTATTAGTGTATAGAAACATAATAGATCTCTGTATAATGGTTTTGTAATCCTGCAATTTTACTAAACTCATTGATTAGTTCTAATGTTTTGTTTTTTGGGTTTGTTTTTTTTTTGGTGGAGTCTTTAGGGTTTTCTACATATAGTATTATGTCATCTGCAAATAGTGATGTCTTTTGTACATCTTTATACCAATTTGGATACCATTTATTTAGTCTGATTGCTGCAGCCAGGACTACCAATATTATATTGGGTAGAAGTAGTGAGAGTGGACATCGTTGTCTTTTTCCTGGTCTTAAGAGGAAAAGCTTTCAGCTTTTCACCACTAAGTATGATGTTAGGTGTGGGTTTGTTATATATGACCTTTATTATGTTGAGGTATATTCTCTGAGAGTTTTTACTGTGAACAGATGTTGAATTTTGTCATATGGTTTTTCAGCATTGACTGAGATGATGATATGATTTTTATCCTTCATTTTGTTGATGTGGTATATCATGTTGATTGATTTGCTGATATCAGACCATCCTTGCATCATTGACATAAATCCTACTTGATCATGGTGAATGATCTTTTTAATATATTTTGAATTTGATTTGTAAATATTTTGTGGAGGGTGTTTGCATTTATGTTAATCAGGGCTGTTGGTCCATAATTTATAGTATTAATTAATTAATTAATTAATTTCTGTAGTGTCCTTGTCTGGGGTTTGATATCAGGGTAATGCTGGCCTCACAGTGAGTTTGGAAGCATTTCTTCCTCTTCTATTTTTGGAATAGCTTAAGAAGAATAGGTATTAATTCTTAAATGTTTGGTGGGATTCACCTGTGAGGCTATCTGGCCCTAAACTTTTGTTTTTTGATTTTTTTGATTACTGATTCAGTTTCATTCTCTTCTTGATTCAATCCTGGAAGATTGTATGTTTCTAGAAATTTATCCATTTCTTCTAGGTTGTCCAGTTTATTGGCAAATGATTTTTTGTAGTAGTCTTTTATAATTCTTTATTTATGTGGTTTCAGTTTTAACTTCTGTTCTTTCATGTCTGATTTTATTTATTCGAGTTCTCCCCTCTTCACCCCCTGTTTTTTTTATCCTTGATAGTTTGAGTAAGGGTAATAGCAGTTTTGTTTTACTTTTCACAGAACTCGCTCTTAGTTTCATTGATCTTTTCTTTTCTTTCTTTCTTTTCTTTTCTTTTTTTTGTCTCTGTTTCATTTATTTTCACTCTGATCTTTGTTATTTTTGTCCTTCTACTATGGGCTTTGTTTGTTTTCCTTGCTCTCATAGGTGTAAGGTTAGATTACTTATTTAAATTTTGTTCGTTTGTTTTTTTCTTGAGGTATACCTTTATGGCTATAAATTTCCTTCATAGAACTCCTTTTGCTGTCCCAAAGATTTTGAACCATTCTGTTTCCTTTTCATTTGTCTCAAAGTAGTTTCTGATTTCCTTTTTCATTTCTTCATTGATTCATTGGTTGTTTAGTATTATGTTGTTTAGCCTCCCTGTATTTGTGTTTTTTCTTGTAATTCTTGTCATTGTAATTTCTTGTAATTAATTTCTAGTTTCTTAGTCTGGTGGTCCAAAGAGATGCTGGATAAGATTTCAGTCTTCTCATGTTTATTGAGAATTGTTTTGTGCCCTAACATGTGATCTATCCTGGAGAGTGTTCCGTGTGCACTTGAAAAGAATGTGTATTGTTTTTGGTTAGAATGATCTGCATATATGCGTTAAATCCATCTGGTCTAATGTATCTTTCAAAGCACTTTTTCCTTTCTGGTTTTCTATCTGGATGGTCTATTCATTGATGAAAGTGTGTTGTTAAAGTCATGTACTTTTACTGTATTAAGGTCATTTTCCTCTTTATGTGTGTTAATATTTGCTTTTTATATTTTGGTGCTCGAATGTTGGGTACATAGGTATTTGCAGTGGTTTTATCTTGTTGTATTGATCACTTTATTATTATATAATCCCTTTCTTTGTGTCTTGTTACAGTTTTTGTTTTAAAATCTATTTTGTTTGATGCTACCCCACCTTTTTTGTTTGTTTGTTTTGTTCCATTTGAATGGGATGTATTTTTCATTCATTCACTTTTAGTCTGTCTGTGTCTTCAGGTCTGAAGTGAGTCTTTTGTAGGCAGCATATAGATGGGTCTGGCTTTCTTATTCATTAGGCCACCTTGTGTCTCTGGAGTTTTTGAACCATTTACATTTAAAGTAATTATTGATAAGTATGTACATAGTGCCATTTTATTAATACTTTCTGGTTGTTTTTATAGTTTTTCTCTATTCCTTTCTTCTTCACTTGCTTTTTTACCTTGTGATTTGATAACTTTTTTAGTATTATGCCTAGAGCCATTTCTCTATATTTTTTTGTGTATCTGTTATAGGATTTTGGTTTCTGGCTACCATTAGGTTCATATATAACGTCCTGTGTATATAGCAGTCTATATTAAGTTGATGGTTGCTTAAATTCAAACACATTCTAAAAGCACTTCAGTTTTACTCCTTCCCTCTACATTTTACGTGTATAATGTTGTTCCCCCACCCACATTTTCTTACTTTGTGTATCCTTTAATTTTTGTAGATGTAATTGCTTTTGCTACTATGTCTTTTAACCTTCATACTGGCTTTATAAGTGATTGATCTACTATCTTTACAATATGTTTGCTTTTATTAGTGATACTTTTTCTCTTTATAGTTCTCTTTATTCTAGTTGTGATCCCTTTTTCCCCCCACTTAAAGAATTGTCTGTTTAACATTTCTTGTAAGGTCAGTTTAGTGGTGATGAACTGCTTTGAATTTTGTTTTTCTGGGGAACTATTTCTCATGATCATGAAATGGTAAGGATAAAATGATAACCTTGCTAGGTTGAGTGTTCTTGGTTGTAGGTTTTTTCTGTTCAGCACTTAGACTATATCATGCCACTCTTTTTCTGGCCTGCAAAATTTGTACTGAAAAATAAGTGGATAGCCTTGTCTGGTTTCCCTTGTACTGACGTATTTGCTCTTCTCTTGCTGCTTTTAAGATTCCTTTTTTATCTTTAATTTTTGACATTATTATTGTGTGTCTTGTGGAGTTCTTTGGGGTTCATCTCTTCTGGGGCTCCCTGTAGTTCCTGGAGTTAGATCTTTATTTCCTTTTGCAGATTAAGGACATTTTCAATTATTTCTTCAAATAGGTTTCCTGTCCCTTTCTTCTTCTTACTCATCTCCTTTGATGCAAATGTTAGTACATTTGCTGTTGTTCCAGAGGTCCCTTAACCTATATTCATTTTTTTAAATTCTTTTTTCTTTTTGTTGTTCATTTGGGTTGTTTCCACTACCCTGTCTTCCAGATTGCTGATCTATTCTGTACCTCCTATCTGCTGTTGACTCCCTCTAGTGTATTTTTCATTTCAGTTCTTGTATTCTTCAACTGTGTTTGGTTCTTTTTTGTTTTCATTCTTGTTGAAGGTCTCACTGAGTTCATACACTCTTCTCTCTATTCCAGTTAGCATCTTTATGACCATTACTTTGAGCTCTTTACCAGGTAGATTTCTTTTGTCCATTTTGTTTTATTGTGTTTATGAGGTGTTGTCTTCTTTTGTTTGGAATGTATATCCCTCTGATCCTCATCTTGTCTGACTCTTTGTTTCTGTATATATAGATCAGTTATGTTTCCTGCTCTGGAAAGCAGTGACCTAATGTAGAAAATGCCCTGTGGGTTCCAGTAGTGCAATCCCCTTTGGTCACCAGACCAGACACTCCAAGGGTATCCCCTGTTTAGGCTCTGTGTGCCTTCCTGTTTTGACTGGGCCTTGGCTGCTGTAGTTGTGCTGGTAGGTGGGGCTGGCCTTCCCCACCTTATCGCCACCCTGCCCTCCCCCCCTCCCTCCCATCCTGCCTTCCCCTGGGGTTGTCTACCAGATAAGGTAGGGTGTTAGTCCCTTTTGATGGATGTGTGTCCCAGCTGAGGCTGCCTGCCTGTGGGGTGTGGCAAATCAGGATTCACTCTGGAGGGGTGCCTGCTGGGATGGGCAGGTTGGGTGGGTCTGCAGGGGCACACTTGGGATGAGCTGTGCTAGCAAGGAAAATGGAGAGTGTTAGAACTGGCTCTCACCTGTGTCAGGCCACCTAGGCTGAGGAAGCCTAGAAAAATGGCTCCTGCCAGCACTTCTGTTATGGGGGAAAGCTCCTGTTGACCCCTGCCCCTCTGGCACATGCCTAAAATTTAGTCAGTAAATCTCCTTCCCCCATAACCTCAGTGCTCTTCAAACTGCTGTCTTTGTGCTTGGTCTTAGATGAATAAGATAGTGCTCTGGCCCGCTAAGAGTGAAGTCTTGGTTTCCTATAGCTCTTGTGTTCTCTCAGAGTTATACCTGCTGTTTTTCAAAGCTGGATGTTATAGGAGATTGTCTTTCTAGCGCAGGTTCCTAGGGCTGGGGGTGCCCAATGTGGGGCTTGATCTTCTTGGTCCTCAGGGAGGACTTCACTCCTGTAACATCTTTCCCATTTGTGGGTTGCCATGCAGGCGGTTTAGTTTCTGCCTTTCTTGATGTGACTTTTTCTTTATATCCCTAACTGAGGAAGAGCTGTTCTGCTGGTCTTCAGGTCATTTTCAGAATGAGTTGCATTATATGTACTTGGAGCCTCAGTGTGTCTGTAGGTGGAGGTGAGCTCAGAATCCTCTTACTCTGCCATCTTCCCTGCAGTCTCTGATTTTTTTTTTTTTTGAATGCTGTTGATTGGATTAAGCTATTTTGAGTTTTATCTTGTTGGTTGTTGAATTTTGTTGTATTATTTCAAATAGTGCATATTGTTCCAACTCTCATTTATGCTATTTGAAATCAATTGGATTATTTTGAGGCATATTTTAAAGATTTGTTAGTGTGGGTCCAGAACAGACTTTATTGTAGGTCTCATTTCACCCCACTACTAAAGAGATGTGCTCCTGAGGATTCAGCTGAATCCTCTATGTATTACACGGTTGATCTGCTCTGACTAGTAGGAATATAAACTATTGTCTGCTGTATGTGAGCTCCAGATGTGGTTCTCACTTTTGTTTATCTTTTCCTAGTCTTCTGTAATTTTCTGTCATTTGTGTATTTGGTTCTTAGTCTTCCCAAGACTTGAGCAGACTTTTCTGTCTATCTCTGGGATTCTTAGTTTTCTAAGTTCTTGGCCCTGGAAATTCTAGTTGCCTTATAAACTTTTGACTCTGTCTCTTCAAACTCACTTTTGCTTGGGTTTCCCAACTATGTCTTGTAGCCTGTAAACTGACTCCAGGTTGTAAGCTGGGCAATTACAATGCTTACTTTGCTTATTTCTTTTCTTTCAAGTGTTACAGTCCTGTGCTACCTGTGCTCCAATATCTGAAAACCACTGTTTCATATATCTTGTTCAGTTTTCTAGTTGTGTTAGTTGGAAAGTTAAATCTGGTCCCTGTGTCTCCATTTTGATTGGAAGGAGAATTTATCTGTATAGTGTAATTTAAACTTTCCTTCATCCTTTGTCATACTTTTCCTTTGAAGTAACCACAGTACAGAATGGATATTTTAGGGGTGAGTGGTAGTGAAGATGTCTGCAAGTAAACTGCTGATGATAGTTAGGAAATGTGTGTTTCATTTTCTCTGTTCACTCTTTTTATTTTTTATTATATTTTATAAAGTATTTTATAAAAAATAAAGTCTTTCCTCTTGTCATTATACCTTTATATAAAATTTACACGCTAGGAATATGCAGTATATTTTTTGGTAATTTCCTGTATCTTAGACATATTACTCCTACTCTTAGGAAACCTTGAGAAACCAGACATTTCTCATTTCTGTATCCGTAGTAGATCATTATACTTAGCAACTATTTAGAAAACACACTCATTTTGACATAATGTGAAGAATTTTAGTGTACAAATTTTATGCTATTTGGTTAATTAGAGATCCTCCGTATAGTTACAGGATTTTCCTGTTCATTTTCTGAAATGAGTCTAATCTGATCTTTCTCCAGATCTGTATTCTTTCTGACCAGGTGGCAATCCCAGAGCTTTCTATCCTTGGCATTATTATCCTTTTCATTGTGTTGAAACTATAGTTTATAAGATAGCTGCAGCTGCACTTGGATGGCTCTACCGCTTTGGTCTTTTCAGGATTCATGCATGTGGCAACAAATACCACCAGTAACATCATCTCTGAAGGATGAGGACTATAGATATGTACAATTTAAAATTATTTCTTTTGGAAACTCATCTATTTTTCCATTCTTTCTTTATTTCTTCTGGAAATTATATGTGTTCTTCAAGGTTATGCAAGCTTTGACAAGCTGAGCCTTGCCAGCCTATCCAAGGGAAAAGTCAGCACCTTACATGGAGCTAAAGTAGAGGGGAAAAAATCCCCAATTTTAATGGCATTGTGTCAGGAAATGGAAAGCATGGTGGGGCATGTGTGCAGATATATGTAAACTTGTAGCTCTGCATGCTCTTAGGTTTTTATTGTGTTCCTTTTATGTCTTATAGAGACAATATAATATAGACCATGGTGACAAATTTTTTTCTCGACTTTTTAAAGGAATAGGTAGATGTTTTTGTGATGCTGTCAAGATAAAATTTCGGTTTTTTGTTAATATATTTAGTATCTGTTTGATATTTCTTTTAATAAATGAGTCTTTGTGTAGCCTTTGCATTTTACTGTAGGCAATGCTGTGTGCTCACTTGTGTTCGGCTCTGCTTTCATTTGGCTTCCTTTTTCTGAGACTTGACCTATTTAATGTACATAGCCAACCTTCTAGTGTTCCAGTGCAACTATCTGCCCCTCATCTCCTTCTTTCTTCTTCTGCTTGTCTCCTGAGCAAGATTTCTCCCTCTATATTTATTCTTTCCTCTTTTGAAACTTGCCTCATTGGTATACCATTTCACTAGGGCATTATTATATAATTTGATAAGTTGAGTAATCCTCATTTATTGATGATACTGATGTAGGAAAAGACATTAGGGTGAGAATATGATGGCTAAGAAAGAATTCTTGAGATGTTTTTGGTGTAAAAAGGTGGTTTTATTAAAACACAGGGACAGGACCTGTGGGCAGAAAGGACTGCATTGGCGTCATGAGTGGCCCATTATATACTTTCAAGTTGGAAGGGGGCTAGGGATAGCTTAAGTCTCTAAGGAATTTTGGAACAAGGTTTCCAGGACCTTGAGGGGGCTAGCTATTGTTGGGAAAAGGTCATTTATTACTATCTAATAAAAACTGAGTCATGAGACCCTTTAGATGTATATCGGTGGGTCATAGGCTCAGGGGATGATTGCCAACATGTATTTTGAGGGGTAGAGATAAAGGAAGTTTCCAAAGAAAATTTTATATGTTAAAGTAAACTTACAGGATCCTGGAGGTTGGGCTAAGATTACCTGTTACCCTTAACAAAGTATTAACATTGAGGCAGCTGAGTCCCTACAGGAATGTCACTCTGTCTATTTCAAGGACTCGTCAGTGGGCACGTAGTAAGGAAATTTAATAATTTTTCTTCTGCCTCTGTTTCCCACATCAGTACTGCTAGTAATAGTAGGGAATTTTGGTATTTAAATTGACGATCAGAGGAGGTATGTCATTAATATAATGTTAAGCACTTTGAGTGAGATTTTATTTTCTTTTACTTAATTTTGAGAGGTTTTAGTCTTTATCTAGATTCTTACTGTGAGGAAAAGAAATGTCTTAAACAAGTAAGTAGTCTCTTAAAATCATAAGGTTCTTGGAGAAAATTATTTCTCTTGAAACTCAGGCAGTAGAGGTATGTCTGTCCTGTTTCATTGGTAGCTCCAAGTCAGGTATTTTCATGGATGTTCTGCTTGTCCCAGAAAGAGACCTAAAGCTGAGTTTTTAACTTGGGGAGTGCTTAAATGCTCCACAAATCAGTGGCCAGATTCGTTTCATTTTGTGCCCATGTGGTTTCTGTGGGTAGTTTGTTGTTTTAAAAACTTTCAAAGAAGAGCATTTTTTTTTTCCTGGCAATCATGTGTATCCTGTGCAAGTATTTTTCATTATTAATAATCTTGAGAAGAACCAATTCCAGGTCATAATGCAGTTGGCTAAAATCATAAGGTTTTATCCAGTCATCCCATATGATTTGTGTCTGGTTTGCCAAAATCCATTAATTTGAGGTTTCCAAAGAGCAGAGTAATGGTTTCCTCTCCTGTTTTTGTCACCAACCTGTTTTTGGAAATTATTTCTATCAATTTTGTGTAAATTAACAGTCTTTCAGAGAAATTCATGAGATACTTAGATTTAATTTCTTCTAGGCCTATATACTGGTTTTACTTTGGGGTGGGGTATTTCCCTCCTTCTTTCTTGCTCTACACAGAAATTTCCCTTTGTTTTTGACTTGAATTCCAGCTTACCCATTGTGTTTTGCTTTTCATCTTCTTCCTCATTTAGGCCGAGTGGTTAGAAATCTTGTCTTTAATTGAATTTCAAAGTGGTTAACTTTTTGTCCTTTTCCGTTCTCCTGTCCAGTAATGAAGGTTTGCTTCTGTAGGTACACTGCAACCTTTATTAGTGAATTTGGGTTTAAAGAGAAATTGAATTAAATTCTTGAGTTATTTCAGAAGTTGTAACATTATGCTATTTACATTTCTGGCCACAGTGAAGGTTTTTATGAAAGTGAAGTTTTGTAATGAAGTTTATGAAAGTGAAGCTTTTGTATCATCAGCTTGTAGGCATGAAAGGTGTCTTTGAGATTTGGCTAGCCCAGAATTACAATGTTAAATAGTCCATATAAATCTAGTTAATAAGTGAATTAACCAGAAAGAAAAGTTGAAGAACGCCTTCTCTGAACTTTCTAATTTAACACAGGAGGAAACTGAAATGCCTGTGATAACATGTAATTTAGTGGAAGTGTTAGGACTAGAGCCTAGTGCCCTGACTCCATATCCAGTGCTCTTTCTACTCCCTTGAGATCTCTTACTATCTTATCCCCAACAAAATAACAATCTATGTGAAATGTTGTAGGGTTCTGGTTTTAAAATACCCCAGTACATTTTATTTTTGTGATATAAGTTTGATGAGAGAAAGCTTACAAATCCATACCACATTTTCCCTCTTGTCCTGTAAAACAGTACTGATCATCTTTGAGGTTATCTGTTGAATATTTGAGGAAGGAAATTGGCCTTTATTTATTTAAGCCTATTCTTCATTGTATTAAAGTAGTTTTTAAAACTTCCCAAAGCTAGGAAAACATGCAAATAAAAATCTCCTATTTAGCATTTGTTGATGGCCTTTTTAGCATTTTTTCTTTCTATCTTTCTAACAGTACCTGTTTTGTTCAGGCATCTCAACCTTCTTCACATGACTCAGAGAAAGGGGTCCTCTTTCCTAGTACCAGGATTGATTCTGGTAACTCTAAGTGAAACATGGCGATTCCCTTTCTTTGCTAGTGACAGGTTCAAAGATTGGCAGATCAGTCTCAGAATATCTTGATTATCTTGCTTCCAGCCTGTAGATGAAGCTATGCATAGGCAGTCAGCCAGGAGAGTTACAGAGGATTTCTGAAGTTCTGACTTGTGCTTAGAGCCTGCTGTTATCGGTGGACTTCCTCTTATATATGATAATGGTTATACATTTCCTTATTGTTGAAGCCAGTTTGCTTTTGGAATTTCTGTTACTTCTGGTTGAAAGATGCTATCTGATGCATCTCTTGATACTCTACACTGTGAAAGATGATTCAATAAGAGTTAAATTTTGGGCACTAAGTTGATGTGAATTCAAGGAATAGAGAAGACTTTAGATAGATTTGAAACTAGGAGAATCTCTTAAGAGATTTGTGATGGAGAGAATTATAAAATCAGGGCTCATAGACATCATAAACCATTGTGACTTAACTTTCGTCTTTTTCGCTCCACTGAACTTTTCCTCCTTTTTTTAAAAAATTTAAACTGGTAACCTCCTAAGTCCATTGGTTTCTGTTCATGTCTTATGTTCTTTGACCTCTATCGTATTATACCTATTTCCATCCTTGTACACTTTTCCCATAGGATTTCTAGGGCATCATTCTGTCTTTGTATATTTATGATCATTTCTTTTAAATTTCTTTTACTGACTTCTCTTTGACCTATCTCTTGAGTAGTAATGGTTTTCTATGTTTTTTGTTTTCTTGGCCTAATTAAAAAAAAATCTTATTGTTTAGAATAATTTTAGATTTATAGAAAAATTGTGAGCTTAGTACAAAGAGTTCTTATATATCCCACTCGTAGTTTTTCCTATTACTGACATATTAATATGGTGCATTTGTTAAAATTAATGAACCAATGTTAATTCATAACTAAAGTCCATACTTTTTTCAGATTTCTATAGTTTTATGTACCATCCTTTTTCTCTTCCAGGTTCCCATACAGGCAGGATACCATATTATAGTTAGTGGTTATGTGTACTTAGGTGGTTCTTGGCTGTGATGGTTTTTTAAACTTTAGTTGCTTTTGATGACCTTGATGGTTTTGAGTAGTACTGGTTGGGTGTTTTATGGATTGTCCTTCAAGCAATTGGGGTAGGTCTGATGTTTTTCTTACATTTAGAATGAGGTTAGGGTTTTGGGGAAGAGACCACAGACGTAAAATGTCATTTTTATCATGTCATATCAAGGGTACATACTACCAGCATGACTTAATCATTGTTCATATGGACCTTGATCATTTGGTTGAGATGGTTTTTGTCAGGCTTCTCTGCTTTTCAGTTCTCCTTCTTTCTCCCCCTTTCCATGTGTATTCCTGAGAACAAAAATCAGTGTGTGCAGGCCACACTTAAGGAGTGGGGAGTTCTGTCTTCTTGAGGGTAGAGTATCTATATAAATTAATTGGAATTTGCATGGAAGATTTATCCATTCTTCCTTCCTCCCTTCTTTTCTTCTTTCTTTTCTGTTCTTTTCATTTCTCCTTCCTTCCTTTCTTTTATTATTTATATCAGGATGGATTTGTGGATATTTATTTTCTACTTTACTTGGCCTAACTTTTTAATTGCTGTTTGTACATTGATGCTTTCTAAATATGTTTATCCTGGCAGTTCTTCCCACTTCTCTTTTAGAAAGAGCTCTTTCTAATCAAAATCCTGTAGGACTGTATCCTCCTGGTCTTTTCTCTTTTTTTAAGATTTGTTATTTATTTGAGAGAGAGAGCATGTATAAGAGAGAGAGCGCGTGGGCACGCGCATGAGCAGGGGGAGGGGCAGAGGGAGAAGGGAGCCCATCTCCAGGCTCTATCCCAGGACCCTGAGGTCATGACCTGAGCCGAAGGCAGACTCTTAACAAACTCTTGAGCCACCCAGGTGCCCTTTGTCTTTCTTTTATTGAAACCTCAAACTAAACGTGACCATATTGCCTAGGCTCAGACTAATCATTTTATACCTCATCTCCTTCATTTTATGCCTCATATCGTCTACCCAAACTTGCTTTTCTAACTGCTTTCTCAAAGCTAGAAACCAGTGAAATCTTTGAGTTTTCCTTTCCCTGTCCCCCACTTCCTTAGTAGCTCTCATTTGGATTATGTTTGTCTCTTTCCTTTCCTTAAAACTAGCCTGTTCCACTTCCACACCATTATCCATTTTTCCTCCTAGACCATTTCCTAAAATACATGTGACTTATTCAAAATACATCTCTTTTCAGAATCCTTCAGTGAGTTCTGTCTCTGATGCTAATTTAACTGTGATTTTAGGCAAACTACTTGGTTTCTCTCTAGCCTGTTTTCTTATTTAGAAAGTGTAGGTAATGATAGGGATCTTCTGAGGACTAAAAGTGATGTGTCTAAAGAGTTTAGGTATGTGTCTTGTACAAAGTAGTACATTGTAAAAGACAGTTATTTTTATTATTCTGTGACCTCTTTCCAACTCTGTGAGATGACCTTTCACCATTTGGTTCCTAGCCACTTATCCAGCAGCTTCATTTGTGGATATTCTCCTGCCATAGTTACCTTGTCATCCAACAATTTCACGCTGTTTGTTGTATTTTGGATTTGCCATACTGTGTACTTTTATATACCTGTCCCTTCTCACATGTTCTTTTGTCGGGAATGTTTTTATCTTTCTCGACTAACAGGAAAACTGGCTTCTGTATATCCCTTAATATTCAACTTAAATATTCCCACCATGAGATTTAATCACCACCATTCTATTGTCACTATACCATGTGTATAGATATGTAATTCATATTATGTGTGTGTGTTTGTGTGTGTGTGTATATATATATATATATGTATATATATATGTGTGTGGGTGTGTATATATATGTATATATATACACACACACACACACACAAGGCAAGGACAATACTTAATTTATCATTACATCATTAGCATTTATGATCACTCCATTAAATTTGTTACATAGATTGCCTTGCAAGTGCTGAAATCATGTCTAAGTATTCTTTACTAATGGTCATGAAGCTTCTACTTGAACCCATCCAATAGTGAGAAAATTATAACTGGAGAGGTAGTGATTACTTTTTGGATGGGTTTAAATTTTAGAATTTTATTTATTTTATAATTTTTTAAAAGATTTTTTTATTTATTAGAGTGTGTGTGAGTAGAGGGGGGGCCAAGGGAGAGAATCCTCAAGTAGACTCCCCACTGAGTGCAGAGCCCAACACAGGGCTCAGTCCCAGGACCATGAGATCATGACCTGAGCTGAAACCAAGAGTCGGACACTTAACCGGCTAAGCCATCCAGGCATGCCTAGAATTTTATTTTTATGTAGATTTTAAATCTATCTGCCATTAGTTTTCACTTGTCTATTCTCTGGAGCCATAGTCTGTGCATTCAGCATTGTATAAGTATTTGAGCACTAAATATGTTTTTTTTTTTTTTTTTTTAAGATTTTATTTATTTATGTGACAGAGAGACAGCCAGTGAGAGAGGGAACACAGCAGGGGGAGTGGGAGAGGAAGAAGCAGGCTCCTAGCGGAGGAGCCTGATGTGGGACTCGATCCCGGTACGCCAGGATCACGCCCTGAGCCGAAGGCAGACGCTTTAACGACTGCGCTACCCAGGCGCCCCATGAGCACTAAATATGTTTTAAGTACATTTCAGAAATCTCTTGGTTAGAAATGAAAGAAACCTGAAACACTCTAACTTAAGAAAAACAAATTATTCATTGACATTGCTATTTTCCAGACTTTTTTTTATTGTTCACCTCTATCAGGTATCAGGTATATGTCCAGTATTGGCTGTATTTATCTCCTTATTGTGTATGTGTGTGTGTGTGTGTGTGTGTGTTCATGTATGTATGACTATAATACTATATTATGTACCACAAATATAGTACTTTGCAAAAGATAATACAAAATAATTTATGTGGAATATTTCTTCTCACATTCTGATGGATCATCTTACATGTCCCCTTCTCTTCAGGGTAGTATGTACACAACATCTTAAAGCTCTCTGATGTGTGTAATCAGACTCTGTTATGGGCAGGGTTGGAACTGATCTTTGGAATGACTGAAATGACTCAGATGCCTTCAGGAGATCTACTTTGTTTTTCTTCTTTCTTAATGGCTTTGCTCTTTTGGACTGGCTTCTCTTTGGAGCTAGGACCCTGGTTCCTGGCTTTGGGCTCATTTCTTCACAGTTTTCACTCATTTATTTAACAGATTATGAATGGAGTATATAGTCTGTGTCTGGTACTATTCTAGGTATTAAAGATATAGCAATGAGTATTAAAAAGAAGTATATTTAAGTGATAAGCACTCTGTAGAGAATTAAAATAAAATGATATGACAATGATTGAGATATTGCTTAAGAAGGCGTTTGTCTAGAGGGGACATTAAATGAGATCCGGATCTCAAGAAATAACTAGTCCTGCAAATATCATGAAGAAGAGCATTCTAGGGAATAGCTTAGGCAAAATTATTAAAGTGGGACTGCCCTTGCATGTGAGGAACTAAGATAAGGCAGTTGAGTTCATAACTTAGTAGATGAGGAGAGTTTTGTGATCACAAAGAAAAGTGGCTCTTTCCTTTCTATCTCTAGTTGGAAACATCCCAAGGAAAGATTGATTGTTGATTCATTTGGTATATTCTCAATAAGCTGTGCAAGAATTGTCTTTGATACCATTTCTTTTTAAGATTTCATGTTATTATCTTATTCAATTTACAGTATTTGAGCTAAGTTAGGTTTTATTCCTAACCCAGAAAGAACTCCTACATTAGAGTTCCAAGGTGAGCTTTGTATGTTTGAGTACTTAATTTAGGTACTGAAATGCTGTATATTATGAATATTAGAAGCTTCAAAAAATTCCCCCCAAATAGAGCTCTATGGTGACTAACTGGCTTTACTACTATTATGGAATTTTAGCAATACTTTTTTTCTGTTGTAATTTCAGGTTTTAAACATATGAGTTGTGAGAAATAAACTGGAAATCTTGTCTCTGTGGGTTAGAATCTGGTGTGGCTTCAAATGACAAACAAAATATTTTAGTATGTATATGCCAGGTAAAATTTCGAATGGATTTTCCATAGGGTATAAACTTTTGAAGCCTAATAATGTAAAGTGATTTTATTCTTGCAGACAGATTGCTATTGAGTTACATTAGTTTTGTTAACTTATGGTGGGGAAATCAGTAGCTGATTAAGCAAACAGCTAAAGAAATATCTTTGTACATCCATTGTACAGTTTGTTCCTGTTCACTTGTCACAAGTTGTTTGGGGGAGAATTCTGAGATGACGTGCCAAGAGTTGGTATCCTAAGAGTACAGTGGGTTTTTTAAATGACAGGTGGATTTCAAGATCTAGAATACCTTGTTTTGTTTCGGGGAATTACCCTAGAAGAATTGAAATTAGGAATTTTAGATTTTTAATTGTATTTAAATGAAGATACGTACATTTTCTTCTTTTCTTCTAATTTATTTAAGAATTTTAGGAAAGGAACATTGTGTTACTATTAGGGTGGCGAATTTAGAAAGGTCTAGGTAAATTTATTGTCTTTCAGCTTGCATTATTCTTATTTATATGAGTGGCTGGAGATGTCACATGTAATTTGAGGTCTACATCTGGTTTTATGTTGAGTGAATCTGATCTAGGCTCGGCTATCTTCAATGGTGATTTTCCCAGCTGTAAATTAGGAACTTGGCATTGAAAATCATGTGGTTTTGTGTAAGTAGAATTCAGATTGTGATGTTTTCTGTCACTTCATAATTCTAGTTTTAGAGTTTCAGTTTTTATAGTAGAATAATTCACTCCAGAAAAGTCTAAAATCTGATTGCCCATGTATTGCCAGGAACATTGTGATGGTCAATGGTTTGTCAAACTGAATATCCTTTATTAGAAATATGGTGAAGCTTTTCCTCATCCACTCACAGAATTGTAACCCTGACTTTTCTATCTTTTACTTGTAAAGACTACAGGAAATCCTTTGTATTTGCATTCTCAGATTTCTTGGAAACACAGAGCTATCTATGGAATTTTCCCTTCATTGGTAATAAAAAGGGAGGAGTGGGGGATAAGTCTACAGCATGAGCTGCTTACTGCTCTTTTGACTTTCCTTAAAAAAAAATTGACCTTTCAAAATAGTGGTCTGAATTGAACAGGGTTTCAATTGGAATACTGCAGGTAACCATGAAGTCTTTTCTTGTAGCTGTTACCTACTTGTGCAGTGCCATCTACTAGATTATAAATGCCTTGAGGATTGAAGTTACTATGTATTCATCTTTGTATTGTTACACATCGCTCCCACAAAATCTTTACAGAATAAGTATTAGTGGGTTTGTTCAATTAAATTAGATTGACTTGAATTAGAGGGGTTGGGGGATTAGGCAGATGGAAAACAGGGCTAATCTGGGGGAAGCTAAGTCTTGTAGTTCTAGATATCTTGTTGTTTTAGTTTAAGTAATCAGGAATGGTGATTTTTTTTTTTTTTTTTTACCTTTAAAAGCCTTATGATTGACTAGTCAGAAATTGTAGCATGCCCTTGCTGTGTTACCAACTGGGAATTTACCTTTCAATAAGCTGCTCTGTGTAATAATGCTGGTGGTTAAAAAATGCCGTTACATATATTGTTTCAGGGGAAAGTTCTCATGAATTAATTTCTCGACTAAATTCTTCAGTCTTTTCTGTCGCTCCCCCATTTAAAAAACTAATGTGTAATTTGCATATATTGTGAAATGTACACATAGGAGGTGTATCATTTGTTGTGTTCTGACAAATATATAACTCTTCTATATACTCCAGTTAAGATATAAAACATTTCCATTTCCTCAGAAATTTCTTCAGTTCCCTTTGTACTCTCTCTCTCTCCACTATTTTACCCCATCCCCTGATCCACTCTTCTGATTTTTTTTACATAGATTAGTTTTACCTGTTCTTGAACTTCATATAAAGGGAAATACACAGTATGTACTCTTTATGAGTGGCTTACGTTGCCCAACATACTGTTTTTTTTTTTTTTTGATTATTAAGTCTGTTCACTTCAGCCTGACACATAACATAAAATTTACTGTCTTCATGATTTTAAAGTATATAATTCAGTCATATTAAGTGTAATCACCTTGTGTTACCATCACCACCATCCATCCACAGATCTCTTTAATCTTGCAAAACTGAAACATCATCCTTATTTCTTAACTTAAAAGACATTTTCTAAAAAGAGGTCATAGCACAAGCTCCTTTATCCAACTCAGTTGGATATTGTTTATAAAAATTTTTTTGATGAGAATGGTTAGTCATAAGAATAATATGTACATACCTTAAAACATAGTATATATATATTTATAGTCCAGTCCTTTGACATTAAGTTCACATCTTTCCTGTGAACATAGGTCTACTGTTTGGAATTCATCATGGCCTTTCTTAGATCATACCTTTAACCATTATCTTCAATATCTAGTTTGATTTTCCTTTTAAGTATAGTGAGACAGTTGAAAATAGTCCCAGTGGTTACTGTACTAAATTTTTATAGCCTTGCTTCTTGAAAACATATTTTTAAAAACAACTGGACTTTATCAGATTGTTACGAAATATTCAACTTACTCATGGAAACAATGACTTCAATTGTTACAGATTTTTAAAATATTTAATCAAGTTATATAATTATATTGACATAAACTGGGATAAATATATTTAGAACGAAACAGCTGATTCTCAGTAGTATACAGTCAACCCATGGGAGCACAGGTGTAGGGTCATGTCTTAGTAGCCTTGACACTTTCTATAACACAGTAAGAATCAAAAGTAATGGGGAATATAGGTTTATTTCATGATTAATTTATCAGTTACTTAATTGAAAACAATTAAAGAAACTTGTACTGTAGATACTAAATTGATAATTTAAAACTTTTTAAAAGTTTCATCATACTTCAAACAAGTAGTCTGCTGTCTTCCCTATTGTCATAGTGAGTTTATTTGTGCATAAAATGAAATCGTAGTTTTTGTTTGAGTTATCTGTTGTTGTGCAGCAAACAACCCCAAAATCTTAGGGGCTTAAACAACTGTTTTATTTCATTCACGATTTTGTGGGTTGGGAATTTGGGAAGGATTTTGATGGTTATATACTGTTGTGGTCATCTAGCACTGAGGTTACAATTACTGGAAGAGTGGGAGATTCATTATGTATTTTTCTCTTCATGTGGTCTCTCCACATGGCTATTTTGGGTTCCCTTGCAACATAGGAGTCTCAGGATAGTCAAATTTCTTCTGTGGAGAGTGGCATCATCCAGAGCAAATTTTCCAAAGGACGGTAAGTGGAAGCCATCAGTTTTTTAAGGTCTAAGCCTAAGATATGTCACGGTGTCATTTCTGCCATATACTACTGGTCAAAGCCATCATGGAGCTCATTCACGTTCAATGAGAGGAGACATAGACTCCACTTCTCTATAGGAGGCATGCCAAAGATTTTGTGGCCATTTTTAATCTGACGCAGGTTTAAATGGTGTATACGATTGATGACATTTTTATTTTTAAAAGCCTGAGAATATTTCTGGTGGATGTCAACATTGAAGTCTGTGGAAGAACACATGGGTCTATATTTAAATAAATGAATATGAAACATCTGGAGAGTAAAACTGGTGAAGGATAGAATGCTGGCAGCAGCAACATCATTATAGTAATGCCTACTGTACAGTTCTAATTTATCAGTCCAGCTCCTGTTTTACTGGTAGGTTTGAGTTACAGTGCCTCATAGCATTAAAAAAAAAAAAAAAGGAGGAAAACAAAGTTCACTAACGTATAGATGAATTTGAATTTTAATCTTATGGCAGGCTGCAAATTCCATTTGGTATCTTGGTAACAAACATTTTGGACAACAGTGTGGTTTGGTTTTAAGTGGACTAGGTCTTTTTCAAATGAATTAAATATTTGCAAGTAACTTTTTTCTTCTTTGTTACTTACACTGCAAGTAGTGTCATTTATGTATATAGATTGGTAAAATTTGCTATTGATTTTAAATACAGTGTCCTTTTTCATCTCTAATGATAAAGGAAAATCAGATCTTCTGAGTATCATTTCTTTCAGTGACACACAATGATCTTTTTTGATGACATATGAAGACTCAGGAAAGAATATCTAAAATGGTCATTAGAAATACTTTATTTCACTAGGTTTTGCCGTGCTTTGCTCTTAGAAGTAATATCACTTTTATTAAGATCAGCCAACATTTGAGTGTGTGTTATGTTTTGTTAGATCGGAGACTATCTAGATCAAAGAAATTTGATTTAATCTATATCAAATGAATGTAATTAATAATGGTGTTGGATTATTTTTTGAATAAAGCAGAAATGGAAATACTCTTCCTCTCCTTGTGATTGTTTGGTGCTGGCACCTACTTTCCTGATAGTGCCTAAAGGAATTACTTTCAGATGTTAAATTCACTATAATTTTAAATGATTCTTCTCTTTAGGCAAAGACTGGTTATTTCCAGTGACTTGTATAATATTGTTATTAGTAATGACTCATTAAATTTCTTATATACTTTTATTTTGTTACATAATACATAGAAATAAATAATTTTTGGTAGTCGTTAACATATTTCCCTTATTTTATATAAATAATATGTATTAGGTAGAGGCAATTTTCTGTGGAAGAGTATTACTGTTTGGTTTTATTCTTTTAATATAATATAGATATTCTGAGTAGCAGTCTTAAATTACATTTATAAGCTTAATGTCACTGTTGTATTATAATAAGCCTTCTCTCTTCCATTTAATATTCCTTGGCTTGAATTGCATAGATTATTTTAATATCTGCTATTTTTATGTTGAAGTATGATTTTTTTCATATGAAGTAAAAAAAAAAACAAAAACTGAGACTGCTGTATTCAAAACAGTTCACATGAGAATTTATATACTACATTAAAACATGGCTCAGATTATGTAAAATGATGTGTAGTCACTTACCTTAAAATTGGCCGTGTGGTGAAATATGAAAACCTTTCTTAGTAACTAGGATATCTTTAAAACCTGTAAGATACAGGTGAGCCACAATTTAGGACCACATAAAAAGTGAAAATCTGATTTATTTCATTATAGAATGATTTTCCCCCAAAGTTTGTTGAAAAATACACTTTTATCTGTGATGTAGGTGTATAATATGTATGTTTTTGCAGTTAAGTTGTTTTCAATACTTAATACTTTTTATTGTTTGTAAGTATAATGATGATACATTTTATTTCTTAATTTTTTAAAAGATTTTATTTATTTGTCAGAGAGAGAGAGCGAGCGAGCACAAGCACGGGGAATGGCAGGTAGAGGGAGAAGCAGGCTCCCTGCTGAGCAAGGAGTCCCATATGGGACTTGATCCCAGGAGCCAAAGACAGATGTTTAAGTGACTGAGCCACTCAGGCGTCCCTGATGATACATTTTAAATAGAAAGTTGTTCACAGCTACACCAGGAGCCCCATGTGGGACTTGATCCCAAGAGCCAAAGGCAGATGCTTAAGCGACTGAGCCACTCAGGTGTCCCTGATGATACATTTTAAATAGAAAGTTGTTCACAGCTACACCTCTTTTACAAAACTGAACACTTATCTCCCTTTAGTCGCTTTCATTTGAATGTAGTGGGTATGGTTTCTTGAGACGTCTTTCATAGAAAAACAGTAGGTAGAAATATATACAACTGTGGTATTCTATACTGATGGAATTGAAATTAGTAGTTTTATTTGTATATTTGTACTGTCTTGTAAGCGAGTGACTTATTTTCTTTGATTTTCATGTAACTCTGAGTATATTTCTAATAGTTATGCTAGTCTCTTCCAGTTATGTTAATATATATATATAAATTATATATATATGTGTGTGTGTGTGTGTGTGTGTGTGTGTGTATTTTTTACATTGTGGTAGGCAGAAAAATGTCCTCCAAAGATAACACGTCCTAATCCCTGGAATCTGTAAATGTTCCCTTATTTGGAAAAAGGTTTTTGCAGATGTGATTTAGTTAAGGGTTTTATAATGAGGAGATTGTTCCATCCCAGGTTTATTCATTCATTTAGGAAATAATTATTGAGCATTTACAGTATGTCAGCCATTGGGCTTGATGCTGGGGATATGATGATGGCCAAGAGAAGGATGATGAATATTGAAAATCTTCAAAGTAAAATAATTAGGGGAAACAAAATAGAGAATTTTGAAGTAGATCACCATACGTACAAGAATGTTATATATGAAAATTCAATTCGGGTGAATGGGTGTGGATTATTTAACAAATAGTTCTGGCATATTGGGCTATCCATTTGGAGTAAATAATGTTGGATCTTTATCTTACACAATATACAAAAATAAATTCCACATGAAAGGACTTAATAAAAATTCTGCATTAAATGTAGAAGAGTACATTTGCATTCTTGGGGTGAGGGAGACCGTAACCACTGCTGTAAATCAACAAAAAGATGTATTTGTATGAAACCTAACTTCTGAATGAAAAAATACGCTATACAAACAGTGGGTTTGGTAAAAATATTTACAAGTCAGAGGAAGGACAAAGTTGATCTGTTATTTGAAATAACTACTTAGATATTGATGGAAAGGGAGCATGTAGCAAGCAGTATAAGAACCATGAGCAAAAGGTATGAGGAAGCAAATTCAGGTGGGCAAAAACATATAAAAAGATGTTAAAACTCATGAATAGAAGAATGCAGATTAAAGTACTGATGTAATATTACTGTGTCTATCAAATTGCCTCCTTCAGCCCCTGCTGAAGAGGGAAGGACCAACAATAATTTTTGCTGGCAAGGACCTAAGGGGAAAAGTTATTTTTGTACTTTGCTGGTAGAAATGTGGATTAATGGAGTCCTTTTGGAAGAATATCTGATATTGGTTAAAAAAACCCAATAAAACAACTATATACTGATTGATGTAGCAATCCCATTTTTTTTGAATCTAGCCCATAGAAACATACCTACATACATAAAGGTTTCTGTACAAGCATTTGTATTGGCAAAAATTTGAAAACTAAGTATATGCCTATTAATAGAGGAATGGTTGAATAAATTTATTATGCATCTACAGGACGAAATCTTAGTAGCAGTTAATAAGAGGGAATCAGATACACACCAGTAGTCTAGGAGGGATTTCTATTGGATATTATTATGTGAGAAAAAATAAGAATGAAAGATATACGTGATATTTTAAAAATGCAGTGACAATACCATTATATATGTAGATGTATATATGAGAATAGATATTTGTGTATGTTATATGAGAATAGAGCTATAGATTAGATACGTATTAGGTTGTTAACTTGGACCATCTGGGTGGGTGATGAGTGGAGCTGGCATGGGGGTATGAGGAAGGGAGAGGTATGGGAGGTAGAGCAAGAAGCAAGAAGAAAGGCTGCATTAAAAACAAGTTTTATTATAGTATGATCATATTTATGCTTTAAAGTTAAAATTATACATTTATGTATTTATATGTGAAAAGATTTTTTAAAAATTGCATGCAGTGGTTTTAATTACTATAGCTCTTTTGGAAAGGAGAATAGTTAAATTGTCATGTTGGTGGAATATTATGCAGATACAAGTAATACAGTTATGAAGAGTGCCGTTATTAAGATACTAATGACTGAACTATATGATGTAATATGTGAAAAAATAATTTATAATCTCATATATAATTTAAATATATATGTATATATTTAAGTACTGGAAGAGAATAGGGTAAAATGAAAACACTATAAGGGAGAGTATAGTGAATTGTTTTTATTTTGTTTTGACAGATTCTGCAGAAAAATATAGCTTAAATGCTACAAATCAAATTTAGCAGAAATATATTAAAAATTAATATATAGATTTTCTTTGGGATAAAACAGTTTTTAAATTATGTCTAGGTATTTACAGGCTGTTTAAATTTGGGGTCAACTGGGCATTTTTTAAATCAATATCTTATTCCAAAAATACAAGTCTCTTCATGATTTATTAATGAGAAATCTTTGGTTTCTTGTATCATTATTTCTTACAAAGAGAAAAACTTTGGGTCTCTGAAAATAATTAGCATAATTTCATACTTTCTTTAAGTCACTGTATTGTTATAGATTCAGACAGCCAATCCTGGTAATAGCTTATGCATTGTATATTATTATTTGATGATCGAGATCTTTAAAAACTCTTTGAATAAAGGTATGAGGAATAAAGAGCAGAGAAAGAGAATTTGCTTTTAGTGCTTTATCTTATTTTGAGAGATCTTTCCAAATCTCTCATATGCTTTATTGTTTTTAGGTGTTTGTAGTGTATCTTACCTCACATTAGGTTTTATGAGAGTTTGTGCCCTTTGTATTTACCTGGCATGGATTGTCTGAATTTTCTTGATTTGTATATGTAGGCTTTAACTGATTTTGAAAAATTTTCAGCCATCACTTTTTCAGATATTTCTTTTTCTCATTCTCTTTGGCTTCTTTTTCTGGGATTTTGATTACAGTTATTATAGACCCTCTGATACTGTTTGCAGCCACGACCAGCCCATTGTTTTTTCTCTTTTTCATCAGTGTATGTTTGTGTGTATTTAAATTGGGATAATTTCTTTTGATTTATTTTTAACTTTACTGATTTTTTTCTTTTATTCTGTACAGTTTGATGATAGACCCAAAAGGAAGTTTCTTCTCTGATACTGTGGTTTTCATTATCAGCATTTCCATTTTACTTTTATTTTTTATAGTTTCCATCTATCTGTGATATCCACTTATGTGTGTTTTCTACCTTTCCATTATATTGTTATATTAAGCAGTTCCTTTTTTTTTTTAATATTCCTGTCATTTGGATCATCTCTTGGCCTAGTTTTGTTGATTTGTCTCTTGACTTCTTTTTTTCCTTGCTTGTCTCATAATTTTTGTCGCCATTGTAAAAAAGACTGAGATAAATTGTATTTATGCCACAAAATGGACATACTGTTTTTCTTCAGGTCATTGATGTTAGTGTTTCTAAAACAAATTAATGCAGTATGAAACTAAGGCAGATGTGTGATAAAATTGGCAAACCAATTCAAAGGAAAATGCAGTGTAAGTCAAAACATTTTAAAAGGGACACTTTTAAGTTTTATTTTAACAAAGTTCATACTTTTTGAATGTATATAGAATTAAAAGAAAAACTTTTTATTTTGAAATAATTATAGATTTATATGAAGTTGTAAAGATAATACGGAGAAGTCCTGCTTGCTTTTCTTCCAGTTTCCCAAATGGTTACATTTCATGCAACTACAGGATAATATAAACCAGAAAACTGATATTCATACCATGTGTTTGTATAGTTCTGTGTCATTTTATCACATCTGTAGATTTGTATCACCATTCCCTCATCAAAATACAGAACTATTCCATCATCAGTCCTACTCCCTCCCCCTCCACCATCCCGAACCTCTAGAAACCACTCATTTGTTCTTCATATTTACAGTTTTGTCATTCTGACAATGTTATATAAATGGAATCATTAATTTTTTTCACTCAGTATACTGCCCTTGACATCCATTCAACTCATTGTGTGTTTCAATAGTTTTCTTTTTTTCTCCTTTTAATGCTGATTAATACTTCAGTGGTGTGGATGTGGCACAGTTTGTTTAATATTCACTTATTTTAGGACATTTTGGTTTCCAGTTTTTGGCTATTAAAAATAAAGCTGTGTACACTCATGTACGGATTTTTGTGTGGACATAAATTTTCCTTTCTTTGGGAAAAATGCCCAGAAGATCTTATTCCTAGATCTTACGGTAAGTGTATGTTTAATTTTTAAAGTAACTGATAAATACATTTTCCAGAGTGGCTGTACCATTTTAAGTTTGTGCCATGAGTGTTTGAAAGGTCCAGTTTCTCTCTCTTGTTGCCAACATTTGGTTTTGTCACTGTTTTTTTTTCTTCTTTTTTTTAAGTAGGCTCTGCACCCAGTGTGGAGCCCAACACAGGGCTTGAACTCAAGACCCTGAGATCGAGACCTGAACTGAGATCAAGACTCAGATGCTTAACCAACTGAGTCATGTAGGCACCTCTCACTGCTTTTGATATTAGCTTTTCTAGTAGTTGTACAGTGATAGCTCATGGTTTTCTTAATTAGTATTTTCCTAATAACTAATGATATTGAATGTTTTTTAATTTGCTTGTTATTGTCTTTGTATACCCACTTTGGTGAAATGTTTATATATATTACCATTTTCTAATTGGGTTGCTTGGATTTTTTTTTTTACCATTGAGTTTTGAGAGTTCTTTATATGGACCTGAGTCCTTTGTCAGCAAATATGTGGTTTGTAGATATTTTCTCTCAGTCTGTAGCTTTTCATATGGCATTGTATTTCTTTTTGTTTGTTTGTTTTTTGAAATACTTACATATGGAAAAGTTATATGTAGTCCAAATGGTTCCTGTATACTCTTCAACCAGATTTCCTTAATGTTAACATTTTACCACATTAAAAAAAATCACTCTCTCTGTTTCTCTCTTTGTATGCATATATATCTGTGTGTGTGTGTGTGTGTGTGTACACATAGACAAAAATACATATTGCTATAATTTAATAGGAAAATACACCTTAAGAGAGGAAAATGGACTGAACAATAGAAATAAAAAAGTAAATCAAGAACCTTCTGGATTTGGCTATGATGGAGTAATACAGTTTGCATTACCATCTTGTTATAAATGACTGTGATACTGGACAAGATATATGAAGCAACTGTTTTCAGGCATTCAACAAGAGAGAGCACAGGGCTGTGATCCTTGAAAAATAGGAAACACAGGAGGTTAACTTCATATTCTCCCCAGCTTTCTACTTGAGTACACTTTCCCTGACCTAAGGAAGTAGAGACCAGCTAGGAAACTGTGATTTTGATGGGTAGAGGACACAGAGATTAGAGTTTGGGGAATCATGAGGCAGTTGGAATTTGCAGGCAGGGTATTGGAGAGGGAGTTGCAGAGAAGTAACTTCAGGACTCTGCTCTAGGGTTTCCTTTAAATCTTAAATCTTAAATATGTATGCGCCTAATAACAGAGCTTCAAAATACATGAAGGAAAAAGTAACTTTGTAGGACAAAAAGACATATTCACGGTGGTGACTAGCATTTTTGAAGGGGGGGCCAGAGGGAAGGGAGAGAGAGAATCTTAAGCAGGCTCCATGCCCAACTCGGAGCCCTACACTAGGCTTGATCTCACGACCCTGAGATCATGACCTGAGCTGAACCAAGAGTCCAATGCTTAACGAGTGAGTCCCCCAGGTGCCCCGAACACTTTCAATCAATGTGACCTAGGTGACGTTTGTAGACTGCTATACTGAATAGTTTCAGAATATACATTCTTTTCATATGCACGTGGGACTTTTACCATGTCTTTCTTTTGGATACCTAGTGGAGGTCTTCATGATGGATATTTGGATTGTTATTATCTACTTTTAATTTTTTTGTGTGTTCAGTGGGTATAAAGTAGCAGTAGCATTTCATTGTTTTAAAATGTGTATTTCCCTGATAATCTTTGAGGTTGAGAGTCTTATTCATTCAACAAAAATACATTGAGTACGACCTCTGTGCCAATCCCTCTAGGTGCTGGAGATACATTGGTGACCAAACTGATAACAGTCCTTGTCCTTGTGGAGGTTATATTTAGTGTGTGTTGGGGAGACAAACAATAGTCATAAATTCAAGAAATAGATAAGCAAAGTATATTAAATAGTAAGTGTTGTGAAGAGAAGGAGGAATTAGAAATGCTGAAGGGAAGGTTTTATTTAAAATTGGGTAGTTACAGTGGAAATGATTTTTGAACCAACACTTGGTGGAGGTAAGAAAATCAAGCATCTACCTGAGGAAAGAGTATTCTAAGTAGAAAGGCTAGTTATGCAAAGTCTTAAAGCATTAAAAAAAAAAAAAAACACCCCAACTGGCTACCTATATTAATATTCAAAATCAACTTAAAAATCATATTAGGACTTGATCATTTTATAATGATAAAAGGTTAAATTCATAAAGAATGTATAGCATCAGATATACAGTAAAAAAATGGATAGAAATGTAAGGAGAAAGTGGTATCTCTACTATAATAGTGAGAAATTTTAACTCATCTGGGATTATTGGTAGGTGAATCAAAACAAAACAAAAGAAAAACCATCAAGGATATAGATCTAAATAGTACATTTTGTGGACATAAATACAACTTAGTATACATAGAATTAAAAAGACACATAACCACAGTTAAATCAGAGATTAAAAAGATAATGAGAAATAAAAGCCATCTAAATCAGAAATGAAGAAGTAAAATTGTCTTTGTTCACTGATGGTAATGATACTTAGAAAACCCTGAAATTACACACACACACACACACACACACACACACACACACACACACATACCTGTTGAAACTAATAAAGGAATTCAGCTAAGTAGCTGGATACAAAATCAACACCCAAAACAAGTTGCTTTCTATACAATAACAATGAGCAATCTGAAAAGGGAATTAAGAAAACAATTCCATTTATAGTAGCATCAAAATGAATAAGATACTCAGAAGTTAAGGAGGTGAAAGACTTGTACAATGAAAATATAAAACATTTCTGAAAGAAAGACTACATAAATAAATGGAAAGACATCCCATGTTCATGGATTGGAAGACTTAAGATTGTTAAGATTTCAATACTAACCCTAAGTGATCTATAGATTAAATGCAATTCCTATCAAAATCCCAATGATGCTTTTTGCAGAAGTATAAAAACACATCCTAAAATTTATATGGAATCTCAAGGGACACCGAATAGCCAACCAAAATGGACCTGGAAAAAAAAAAAAAAAAAAACACCAAAACAAAGCTGGATGACTAACATTTTCTAATTTTAAAACTTACTACTATGCAATCAAAACAGTGTAGTACTGGCATAAAGACAGATGTATAGATCCACGGACTAGAAGAGAGAGCCCAGAAATAAACCCTCTCATATAAGGTGAAGTGATTTTTGGTAGGTGTGCCAAGGCCATTGGATGAGCTAAAGATAGTATTTTCAACAGTTGGCACTGGGAAAAGTAGATATCCACATGCAACAGAGTGAAGTTGGATTCTTTTAATAGTGTATACAAAATTAATTCATAATGGATCTGTGACCTAGTGTAAGATCTAAAACTATAAAACTTTTAAAAGAAAACATAGAGCAAAACTTTGACATTGGATTTAACAATGGTATCTTGGATGTCACGCTAAAGTCACAAGCAACAAAAGAAAAAAATAGACAAATTAGGCTTGATGAAAATTTTTAAAAGTTTGTGCATCAAAGATATAAACTATCAACAGAGTAAAAAGATAACCAACAGAATGGGAGGAAATATTTGCAAATAAAGGATTAAAATCCAGAATATATACAGAGCTCCTAAAATTCAACAACTGAAAACAAACCACCATATTAAAAAATGGGCAAAGGACTTGAATAAAAATTTTTTCAAAGATACACAAATGAGCATATGAAAAGAAGGTCAACATCATTAATTATTGGGGAAATGAAAATCAAAACTATGAGGTACTACCTCATATTCAATAGGATGTCTATTATTGAAAAAAAAATAGTACTGATGGAGATGTAGAGAAATCGGAACCCTTGTGTGCTATTACTGGGAATACAAAATGGCACAGCTGTTGTGTAAAACAGTATAGTAGTTCCTCAAAAGTAAAACTAGAATTGCCATGTGATCCAGCAATCCCACTTTGCGGGATATACCCAAAAGAAAGAAAAGCAGGTTCTTGAAGAGATATTTGTATACCAGCGTTAATAACAGTATTTTTCATGATAACCAAAACATGGAAACAATCTAAATGTCTATGGAAAGATGAATGGATAAGCAAAATGTATTCAATAGACTATTATTCAGCCTTAAAAAGGAAGTGATATCGGAGTGTCTGGATGGTTCAGTTGGTTAAACGTCTGAGTCTTGATTTTGGCTCAGGTCGTGATCTCAGGGTTGTGAGATCCAGTTCTGCATCATGCTCCACGCTGGATGTGGAGTTCGCTTAAGATTCTTTCTCTCCCTCTCCCTCTGCCCTTCCCCCGCCTCTCCCTGCATGCTCTCCCTCCCCTTTCAAAAAAAGGGAAGGAATTTCTGACATGTGCAACAACATGGAAGAACTTTGAGTACATGATGCTATGTGAAATAAGCCATCATAAAAAGGCAAATACTGTATTATTCCATTTATGTGAAATACTTAGAGGAGTCAAAATCATAGAGACAGAAAGTAGAGGAATGGTTATCAGGGACTGGATGGGAGGGGAATGGGAATTTATTGTTTAACGGTTCAGAGTTTTGGTTTTGTGAGATGAAAAGACTTCTGGAAATGGATGTTGGTGATTGTACAACAGGATGAATGTACTCAATACCACTGAACTGTACACTTAAAAATGGTTAAGATAATAAATTTTATGTTTACCACAATAAAAAACGATAATGACAATACTGTTAGCAACTATATGCCAACTATTTTTTTTTAAACTTAGAATAGTCACATTTCTAGAAAAATATTACTTACAAAAATTGAGGGAGAAATTAAAAGTCTGAATCATCCTATAATTATAAGAAATTGAATCTTCCCACAAAGAAAGCAACAGCCCAGATGTTTGCTAAGCAAGTTTCTACCAAAATTTTAAGAAATAGATTATTCCAATCTGTTGCAATCTCTTTTAATTAATAAAAAAGGAGGGGTGTTGCACCAGCTAGTTCTGAAAGCCCCACATAACCCTGATATCTAAAACAGATGAAGACATTACAAGAAATGAAAATTACAGATATATGTCCTTCATGAATGTTGATGTAGAAATCTCAAATAAGGTAATGATACATTGAAACCAACTTTATGAAAGAAGGGATACACTATTAATGCATTGGGTTTATTTCAGGTGTACAAGAATGTTTTACTATTACATGATCCATAAATGCAAATGATGACATTAATAGATTAAAAGAGAAAAATCATGTTAATTTCAATAGATACAAAAAAGCATTTAATAATATAAATTCATGGTAAGAATGCTTAGTAATTAGGAAAAGAGGGAAATTCTTTAATCTGTTGGGACAATCAAGAAAAACAGTCATCAGCGGATATCTTTTAAAATGGGGAAATATTGAAAACATTTCTTTTAAAAACAGGAATAATATAGGCATGGCTGTTACCACCCATTCTAGTTATTATTGCTATATAAGAAATCAGTTCAAATTTAGTGACAAAACAACTAATGGATTCTGAGAGAAACTTGGACAGTGCAGAATAAGGTTTGTTACTACCACCCTTTATAATAATCAGTAGTATGACTTGAACACTAGACTTGATGGTGAGGGGTAGAATCATCTGGAAGTATGTTCCTTTATCTAGTGAGTTGATTTCAGTTGGTAGTCTGGGAACTAAATTAGGCAATCAGTTGGAAAATTTATATGTGGCTTCTCTATGTGGTCTCTCCAAATGGTGTGGTTTGGCCTTTTTCATATCATGGCGGCTGGGTTCTAAGCGCAAGCAGTACTAGAGCAGAAGGCAGAAATGCAGTGCATTTTTATCACCTATATGGGGAAGTTATACAATGTTAGTTCTAGTGTGGTGTATTGGTTGTGAAAGTTATATAATGATCTACATAGATTCAAGGGAAGAGGACAGAGACTCTGCAAATCATTGGGAAGATATCAGCATTTACATTCTTAGAAGAATATGTGAGTTGGGAGATATTTTTGTTACTATCTTTGGAAGATATAATCACTATATTGCCTCTTGTACTTAGCACTGTATTGGAGGACATAGCCAATGCTTTAAGACAAGAAAAAGAAATTAGAGGTATTACAACTGGAAATAAAAAAAATAAAAGTATTATTTGGAGGCAATATGATTATTTACATATAAAATCAAAAGAATATAGGTAAATTATTATATAGAAGAGTTTGGCAAAGATGAATAGCCATATATAGATAGACTAATATACAGAAGTTAATTGCATTGTTATATAATAGTGACAAACAACTAGGAAACATACTTTAAAAGAAGACATTAAATGGTATCGTAGGCTATCATAACCTAGGAATAAACATAGTAGGAGATATATAAGACTTCTTTAGGGAAAATTGTAATACTCTATTAATAGGCATTTTAAAAAAGACTTACTCATTGTATATTTGAGTCATAAGATATACCATGTTTATGGGCAAAATGGTCAATATCATAAAGACTTCATGTCTACTGAAACAATTCTACAGCCAGAAACCAGTCCACACTGGTTAAGGAGCTTTGGTAAATAAAGATGGCATATCAGATTAGTGAGGAAAGAAGTTACTATTTAATAAATGAAATTGGCAGAAGAAAAATTGGATCTCTATACCTACCATATACAAAAGTTAAAATTGCAGATTGGTTGGGGCGCCTGGGTGGCACAGCGGTTAAGCGTCTGCCTTCGGCTGAGGGCGTGATCCTGGCGCTATGGGATCGAGCCCCACATCAGGCTCCTCTGCTATGAGCCTGCTTCTTCCTCTCCCACTCCCCCTGCTTGTGTTCCCTCTCTCGCTGGCTGTCTCTATCTCTGTCGAATAAATAAATAAAATCTTAAAAAAAAAATTGCAGATTGGTTAAGTACTTAAGTGTCAAAAAAAAAAATATTAACCTTGTAGAAAATACAGGCCTAGGGATAGGAAAGGATTTAAAAAATAAGACTAAAATTTTCTAAGTTATAATAGAATAGATTAATACAGTTAACATACTAAGATATTTGGTCATCAAAAGTTACCTTAAAGGATATGAAGAAATAATTTATAAAATAGAGGATATTTGCAATATACAAAGCTTGATTAATATCAAGAATATTTTTAAAATTGTATAAATCAAAAGGCACAAAACTAAAAAAAGTTATAAATAGGTATTTCACAAATTATATATGATTAATAATCATTTGAAGAGATTTCAACTTCATTAATAATTGGGGAGATCAAATTAGGTACACAGTGAGACACCATTTAAAACCAAGTGTTGGATGAGGAGTCACAGTACTTTTATACGTTGCTTCGACAACTACAATTTCTGCAACCATTTGGAAAATAGTTTTTCATTATCCCGTGAAGCTAAATATAGACAAACTTTATAACCCAGTGATTTTACTTGTAGGCATATACCCAAGAGAAATACTGTATATATACAAAAGTAGATGTGTTGGAGAATGTTCGTAGCAGCTCTGCTCTCAATAACAAAATAGACACTCAAGTGTCTACCGACAGGAAAGTGACTGAATAAACTGTGGTATATTATGTAGTAAAAAAATGAATGGTAGCTGAAATAATATTAATGCCATAATATGTGAAAAGCTAAAGTCTCCCAAATTTATATGTCATGGGACACTGCTTAAAAATAGCTAAAATAAAAATAGTATGCTTTTTTTTTTTTTAAAGATTTTATTTATTCATTTGACAGAGAGACAGCCAGTGAGAGAGGGAACACAAGCAGGGGAAGTGGGAGAGGAAGAAGCAGGCTCCCAGCAAAAGAGCCTGATGTGGGGCTCGATCCCAGAACTCCAGGATCATGCCCTGAGCCAAAGGCAGACGCTTAACTACTGAGCCACCCAGGCGCCCCAAAATAGTATGCTTTTTGTTAGTAGATATAGATAAGATGAAACTTTATTTTTGAAAGCGAGAGAATGATAAAAAATGAATTGAGGATTGTGTCCTAGGGAGGGGTTGCATGTAATTTATTATTAGGATCTTTAGTTTTGTGCTTGGTGGTGGGTTTCCATAAGCTGATTTTATTAGAAACAAAACAAATAATAATAATAATAATAATAATAATAATAAACCAGATGTCTTGAGGCAGGGGTATGACAGGGAGGCCAGAACAGAGTATAGATGAAGTCAGTGAGATACTGGGGGCCTCTAGTTAGGTCTAATACAAAAGTAAACAATTTTTAACAAGGGTTTAAAGCTATTTCTGAATAAGATATTTGAACACAGACACTAAGTTTATAAATTCACTATTGTCTATCCAAAATAGTTTTGTGGTTATTGTATCAGAATAACATATTCCAGGTAGATGTGATTATTAGATATATCTATCCGGATAAATGAGACTTCACAGTAAACAGAAAAAAATATAAATGAGAGCATATAAAACCATGAAAAATGAAATACTTTCTTATTGGAAAGAATATTAAATTTTGATCTTCTGCACTTGATAATGTCAACACTTTTTACTATGCTGTTGTATAATGTTTTTTTTTCTGTATTTTGTTGAACAGTATGCCCTTTTATGCCTTAATATTGTGATGTAATTGTAGGCTTTTTATAGGACTTATTTTTAATGATCAATGCCAATGTAATTCACAACTTTGTCTTTATGCTTACTTTGCTTATATATGAGGCTCCAAAAGTTAATGTCTCATAGAGGCATGGATTTTTCATTCTTGTTTTGAAAGCTTTGAAGTTGAGACTAACATGATGATAGTCTTAGAGCTTAAAACGCAATTGTTTTAGAACAAGTTGTCCAGTATGATAAATGGATTGGGGAGCAGGATGACGAGTAAGTTTTCGTAATTTTCAAGAAATAGTGATAGATATCTGAATCAGAAGGATGATCACCAGAGGAGAAAGGAAAGGAAGAGTGGGGAAAATAAAATAGGATTGAATGACATACTTGGCTATAGTATAAAGCAAAAAATATAAGGTGACACCTAGTTTATGCATTCTAGAGGGATTAAAGAATGATAATATTAATGACTGAAAATGACAGATTCAGAATAGAAATTTAGAAAGTTCTATATGAAGAAGAAAGGAGTTTGATTTTAGTCATAGAATAATATTTTTAGAGGATCTTACGATGCAATATCTTAGAAGTCATCTAATCATTCTGTTCATTTCACATATGAGGACACTGAAGTCGAAAGAGGTGTGGTGAAGAGTCACATGGTTCAAATATACACTCTTATATAATTGCAGGATATGGATGTGTTAGAATTGAGGATGGTAGCAGAAACTAGGTTACAGAAGTTCATTAATTCATGCTAAGAATTTTGACTTCATCTGTAAAGTGATGAGGAGTCACTGAAGGATTTTAATAGGTGAGTATTTAAAAGGATCATTTGGGTAGCAGAGTGGAGAATGGAGTAGAAAAGGAGTATACTGAAAACAGAACTATTTTGAAGGCTGATGGTATAAATCAGATGAAATACTATTGTGGTTTTAACTAGAGTGAAGGTATTGGGGATTGGGTGGATGGATTCTAGAGGTATTTAAGACCTAGGATTTGGTGATTGGATGTATGAAGTGAGAGAAGGAGGCAGAGATGATTCCAGGATTTTGTCTTGGCCAGATGTTTTGTAGATAGTAGTACTAATCACTGAGTAAAGGTATTTTGGAGGAAAAGTAACTTGACTTTGATGGGAGAGATCTTGAGTTCAGTTTTGCTTGTATTGAATTTGAGGTGCCTCTTAGATTGGAAAAAATTGTCTGTTGTTTATGTGGGTCTGGAGTTCAGGAGATGGATCTTAACTAGAGCTTTCTTAGCTTATATTTGTGAGTCCAGAAGAGTGAATGAGGTAGTCCAGGGGGTGTATTTGAATTGAGATAAAAAGAAGAGGTAGGTTGGAGTGCTTAATTAGGAACACCATCATTTAAAGGATAGGTAGAGAAACCTGCAAGGGAGATTAAGAAAAAGCAGCCAGAGAAATAGGAAGAAAGAGGGAAAAGAAGTATGGTTATCTTGTAAGGGATGAGAGTGTTTTGAGAAAGAAAGACTGGTCAGATGGTGTTAGTGTTCAAATAAGACAAGGAATTGAAAGTGTCTTTTTGCATTTTGTGAAAAGGAGGTAATTGGTTACAGGCGTGGGCTGTAAGAATAGAGCATTTATGAAGTTGAGCTGTGAAAAGGAGGGGGCTGTGGTTGGAGAAGAATGTGTAGTTGAGGATGGTTTTGCTTTTGTTTTTGTTTTGTTTCATTTTTAAAGATGTAGGACCTGGAGCATGTTTCAGTGTTTTAGGAGGAGTCAAATAAGAGGAGGAAGTTAAATATTTAAGGGAAAGTACAATTGAGAGAGCCAAGCCTGAGAACACAGATGAAGGAATTAACTTCAAGAAAGTAGAGGGATTCCTCTTTCTGTGTGAGAGGAATAAACTGGAATAGTTTGGTACAGATGCTGGTAACTATAGTTTTGGTGGAAAGATGTTAAGGGACTTTCCTTAAAATGCCTTCTGTTTTAGCAGGAGGCTTGGTTATGTACTTTGGTTACAGGAAGGAATGGGAAGGTTGGTAATTTGAGGAGCATTGAGAATCTTTGAAATAGTTGCTGGAGAATTAGAGAAAGTGGCTTAATGAGAAGAAATTGGTGTGATAGGCAGCACTGTGAAATCCTGTTGAAGATGGGAAACATAATTTTATAGTGAATTCTCTTAAGTTCTCAGCAGAAGTCAGGTAATTGGGTATTGTTGGTGGTTCTTGGGAGCCATTATCAGTTGCTTTGTACCACTCCAGATTTGAATCAATTGAGAAATAGAACCAAGTAATAGGAATCAGAAAAGTGCTTTTATTGTTAGAAGTTTAGTGTAAATGTGGTTTGGACTGAGGTGGAAATGAGGTCTCCCACAAGTTCTCTTCTGAATTAAATTTATTCATCCAGTCACAGGCTAAAAAACATGTCTTCGTGCTAAGAAAATGAAGTTTTTCTCTGATGAGCTTCTCTCTTGGGAGTTGCATTAGAGGAATAATATGTTTATGGGCATGCGGTTCCCAGTGAGGAACTGAAAGAATTTGTACTGTGTATGCATGCTGACTTCCATACATTAATCTCACCCATTGGTTTGATGGATGTCCTGCTCTCACTAGTATTTTTCCCTTGGAGGGATGTAAAGAAGAGTGCATCCCTAGACATGTTTGTTATTGCTGCTTCTTGATTTTTCAGTTTCATACCCCTCAGCTTTCCAATATGGAAGATGAAGGTTTAGCTGTCTTTCAGCACCCCTCTACCACCCATACCACATACTTCTTCTTTCTCTTAACTTTCCAATATGGTTTTATTATAATTTTGGTGCCAGTTGTTATTTGTTATTATTGCTATGTAAATAGTATTCACAGCTAAAAAATATAGTACTGTAATAATGTTTTACTTTTCCTAACATACCATGTTCTCTCTGTTTTTCATTTGGTTAATGTTTTAATCACTAATTCAACTCTGAATTTCCCCCCATTTTTTTAACACATTACTCTCATGTATGGTAATAAAACACATGAGACAGCCTATTAATTTGATTTGCTTGAATACTCTTCCCAGGAGCTTTCTGATATGTGCAAATTTAGGTGAGTTGCCCCTTATTCTTGCTATGTAGACAGCTTGGGAACTCACTTTACCATTATTCTGGGGGAATTCCCTTTGCTTTTCACTCTAGTTAGAGCATTTATTTTCTAATCCCATTTCTTCCTTGTGTCTTATTCCCTTGGTCTACTTGGTTTTTTGGTTTTTCGTTTTTTTTTTTTTTTTTTTTTTTTAGATTTATTTAGTTGAGACAGAGACAGACAGCGTGTGTGCACACATTGGGGGAAAGGGCAGAGGGAGAGGGAGAGAGAAACATAAGCAGACTCTGTGCTGAGTTCAGAGCCCCATGGGGGACTTGATCTCATGAACCTGAGATCATGACCTGAGCCAAAACCAAGAGTTCGATGCTTAACTGACTTTGCTACCCAGGCACTCCTTGATAGCTTTTTAAAAAAGAATGGGAAATAATTCTTTTTGAGACTTTGCAGTATGAGTATGACTTTAGTCTTCCCACAAATTAGTTATTTGTTGGTTTGGCTGATTTTAGAATTCTGTGTGTTAATCATTTTCCCTCATAATTTTAAAAGCATTGTTCCATTGTTTTTCACCTTCCAGGGATGCTGTTGTGAAGCCTAATGTAATTGTATTTTTTATCTTTTGTATGAAACCTATTTTATCTCTCTGAGGGCTTGTAGGATCTTCTTCTTGTCTCTACTGTGCTTTAGTGTGGGTTTGTTCTTCTCTTTTCTTGGATTAAATCTGGAAATCATATCCTTTAGGTTTAGAAAATTTTCTTGAATTATTTTGTTGATGATTTCTTCCCTTTTGTTTTCTGTTTTGTTTTTCTAGAATTCCTAATAATTAGATATTGCATATTCTGGACTGGATCTTTTAATTTTTTTATGTTTTTACTGTTTCTGTTTTCTTTTCTTTTATACTCTTCTTTTTAAAAGAAATTTCCTCAGCTTTATTATCCACCCTGCAAGTTTTCATTTCTGTAATCATTTTTATTTTCAAGACCTTAGTCTTGGTGCACACCCCTCTCTCATTTCTTCCCCCCCCAAAATTCAGGCTTCCTGTTCTTATTTCATGGATGTACTATCTTCTATTATTAACTCTCTGAAAGTACTAGTTAAAGTTTTTATTTTTTTGAAAATTTTCTTATGTAGTCTCTATTTCTTCCATCTTTTTTCTTCCTTCCTTCCTTTCTTTCGTTTTTTTTTTTGTTTGTTTGTTTGTTTGTTTGTTTTTGGCTTGGTCTCTCGTTTTTTATATTAGATACTTTCTTCATGTCTTTTATTGTCCTTGCCATCTGGTCATATGTAAGAGTGAAGCACTACGAATAGAGTACGAACCCTTATATAATACTTAGAATGTGACAGACACTGTTGTAAGTGCTTCATCTATTTTAATTTATTTAATCTTCATAAGGATTTTGGGAGCTAGTTACCAATATTATTAGTAGTAGTAGTATTAGTATCACTATGTGACAGATAAGGAAACTGAGGTACATAGTGTTAAGTAACCTGCCCAATGTAACATAGTTAAGTGGCAGAACTAGAATTTGAATCAAGGCAACCTGACTTGATAGTCTTTTCTTTTAGCCTTTATACTATTAATCCTTTTATTGAAATCAGGAGCAAATTGGAAATTCTGTGCATGTAGGTAGGGTTTGTCAAAATAGTGTTACCTGAGTGAACTGTTTTTCTTGTTTGTCTTGTTTTGTTTTGTTTTTTTAGTGGAGTCTGTCATGAGGTCCTTTCTCATGGGTTGATTAGATTCACAGAGAAGAATCTTATTTTATTTTTTAAATATTTATTTATCTATTTTAGAGACAGAGAGAGAGAGCAAGTGTGGGGAGGGGCAGAGGGAGAGAGAGAATCCTGAAGCAGACTGCCCACTGAGTACGGAGTCTGACACAGGGCTCAATCCCAAGACACTGAGATCATGACCTGAGCTGAAATCAAGGGCAAGTCACTTAACTGACTGAGCCACCCAGGTGCCCCAGAGAAGAATCTTCTAAGATGATGACTAGAGACTAAAACCTAGCTGCTGGCAGTTTGGTTGCCAAGTGATCAAGGAGGATTGGGAGAATGGATCTTAATATTTAATATAACTCAGTCCGGCAGTTTCAGTGTCTTCTAATATGGAGACCCTTGACTTTATCCTGTCTAGGGAATAAACCTTCAGTCTTCTTCTGTGATGAAGAACTGTGTGTTGTTCTGTTGTGCAGATTCTGGAAGGGGATCTTGGGATACATCTGCCACTCTTATTTTGATCTCACCTTTACCCAACTTTCATTGCCATGTGTTCCTGAGCCTTTTGTAGATTCTTTGATGTAAATGTGATTAATTCTTATTTTTCTCAGTGGTAGTTTTAGATTCATCTTCCTTATATTTGCTTTCAGATTTTTTTGCGGTTTTCTCATTTTCACATTCTCTTTGACCCTGTGTTTATGCAGAAACAAACAATCAAAACAAATCTTTGCTATCTTTTAGGAAAAGACCTTCATGGAAAAGACTTCAATAAGATTCATGTTCTTAATGTGCCATTTAAAATTCTTTGTTAGATCTGTTTTAATGGATCTCAAATATCTCCCACCTGAAGCATTTCATGATGCACCAACTAGATACATCACCATATGAAAATCTTTCCTCCCACCTTGGACATTTTTTCTTCTTTCTTAAGGCTGTTTTTTTGCATGGTTTTCTTACGCTCTGCCTCTCCTGCCTCTCAGACCATAACTCTTTGAGGATCTTAGATGTTCTCTTCTACAGAGATGCCTAATAAAAATTTGTTACATTAATCGTTGTATATATGTTTTTCTTATAAAATATCAGCAATATATTAAATACCGAGGATAATAAAGGAGGGAATTAATACAACAGTGCAACAAAAGAGATCAAATTCAGATATAAAGAAGTCTGAGGGTTGTTAAACTAGATATTGTGAAATCTTTCAATGTAGATACCTAATCATAGCAATCATACATCTTTCCTCCTGCCATGACACAAAGAATGAACTATATGATCTGCTAATCTTTTAGCCAGGCTCATGACTGTATAACTTACATGACAGATATATTTGGTGTTGCTGTATTATATTTGTAGTTTAATGGGGTATAATGTTAAGTCCTAGAAATAGTCTAAAAATTATAAATTAAATGTGCTGGAGTAGCTAAATCAATATAAGAGACCACACCTGTAATATTTCCTTTTAAAAACTAATTTTTAGTTTTTGTATTTAGTAAAGTTGATTTGTACAAATCAATGATGTTAATTTTACTTTCTCCTGCTCTTTGCAATGTTTGGAAGAAAACAAAACTATTGCAGGATTTGAAACTAAAATATTTGGAAAAATGTTAATGCTTTAAAATAATATTTCTCCAATTATTGTATTTTAAGAAATTCAAGACACATTTATCTTTTAAAATGTTTTAGTATTTCTTTGAAAATAAAGTAGAGGAAAACTGTCATCTTCATTTTAATACTTAAAGGTTGCTGGGATATGGAAAACATCAGTGATCATTGGTATATTCTTTTGTAGAGTTAAATCAGTACTTAGGAAAGTGATGGTATTTGGTTTATTACCACAGGCAAACAAGCTGAGATGATTGTTAAATATGGCTATTTGTTTTTGTTTTCAAGTTTTCTGGCACCTTACAAATAATTTATTGGGATGTGATTTACAAAAACACATAGAAGCATTACTCTAGATATTCTGTTCTTTTGAAACTGTATTATTTGGATACAGCGTTGTAGATGCTAAAAATATTTTTTAATTGTCTCCTGAGATTCGTGGAATACATGTGGAAAACCCAAATTTAGTGTTTATAGTTTGACTTGGTTAATTCTCAGTATCCATATCACTCTTATTTCATAATTTCTTCATGAAAAATATAATCACATACAGATTTCTATTTGCTTGCAACACAGAATTAATGTGAATACCATTTCAAACTAACCACCATCAAAAGTTTCTGAAAGTCTGGTTTATATTTTTTAACTGTTGTATGTGGATGACTTACTTAGCTTTGATTTTTTTGAGAAATACATCTTTTAAAATTTTTTTATCAAACTTAAATTGTAGGTAATGGTGACAACAGTGGTATCTCATTTTGGTTAATTTAATGTCCTTCCTTTTTATAATGTACTTCCGCCTCCATATATTTCTTTTAGTGCCATTACCTACTTGAGTTTCTGTGAAAATAAATTTTCTTTGTCTATTAAAACAATCTTTGAGATTGTTTTTCACTGTTTATTTTTCTTTAACTAGTTTTCGAGTTTTATTTTTGAAGACATTAATATTAATTTCATTGACAAGGCAAGCCCTGGCTATAGATGACTACTGCTTCATCACTCAAGGCAGAGTGCCTTAGAAAGTGCTTTTAGAATTATTGCTTAACATGGTTTAATTTGTTTAGCTGTTTTTTTAGAAGTTGGAGAAGGTTGTTTTCCTGTAACTAAGTCCATCTTGTATTAGTGAGTCAAGGAAACTATAATTAATAATTTGGATACATTCACTTTTGAAAGATAAAACAGGAAACCAGTTATTATTGACCAGAGTATTACTTGCGGCTACTGTTTCACAGTTTATTGTGAATTTATTTTTTTATTTAAATGTATACCATCTATTACTTATTTTGCTTTTCCAGGTTTTTTTTGGGTTTTTTTAATGGTTTGTTAGATAAAAGCTCTTTCTTTTTCTTCTTTTTAAAAACCCCAGTACTCATGGTTATCTGCTTCCATTTTTATGATACACATTAAGGACAAAATAAAGCATGTATTATCTTCCTGCTTGTCTTTCTTACATAGTTAAACTGTAAAGAGAGGAATTCAGGATATTCACTTGTGTTTTTCTCTTCCCTGGTCTCCCACGAATACATGACTTGATTTATCTTGATCAGCCTAGTAACTTGCTCCACATTTTTCCAAAAGTGCAAAGCAGTTTCAGCTAAAAATACACATATCAAAATGCTCCAGAAGTTGTGGCCACAGCTCAAAAATGCTGATCAATTTTGAAAATCTAAATCAACCTCGGCCATGAAACCGAGGGAAGAACCTTTGTGGTGGGGGACAGATTTCCAAAAATTCACCACAGTCCTGTTCTTAGCTGGAGTTTGTGCTGATGTTGCCAGACAACTGAGGAATAGATGCAAAAAGCAGGAAGCATTATTGAATTGAGCCCTAGCGCCAATTTGGGAAAAGCAAATTAAAATGTAAAAGAATATTTTTCCACTCCTGGCGTCTCGACACAAAATGGCAAAATACATGGTTGCTGAAAAAGTCACAGAACTTGCTAATTTTGCCTGAATGGCAAATTTTGCCAAAAAACCCCCAGTTTTTGCATTAAAAAAATGCATACCCATATAGTTAGAAAAAGTAGATTTTTTTTAACCCAAATGAAATAGTTTTAATTTATAAGTAAAAATGTATATACATTTAAGTCAGAAAAATGTTTTGACATAAATGACTGTGTGTGTGGGCTTGTTTCAATGTCTTCTGATATTTTTCAGGTGCACTTGAAGAATGGATGATGATGATTTTGGTGGTTTTGAGGTATGTGCAATTACCTTACTTTGCTTATGTAATTGCTTTAACTTTGTTGGATTATAGCGGGGTATACTATTTTGAAAATGTATTATTTTCATTGGTATTCATGATCATTTCTTGATCATTTTTAATGTAACACTGGAATAAAAAAATGAAATCAAGGAAAATGAAAATATATCCCTTTTGAAAGATAAAACTAATTATTATTGAATGTATGGTCATGCCCATGGAATGGTTTAAATTGAGTTAATTAAGTGCTGCTAGTGGAAGCATTAAAGAAGAAGTTTTAAAAATTGTCAGCTGATGATTTTGCTGGGATACATGTCTATTAGGAAATACTTATAAGGTGAAGGATGAGTATTGCTGATCTGTCACATATTTTTATGTTTACACCTGTAATGAGTTGATTAGTGTATTAACTACATAGCCTTTTGGTGGCTTATAGAGCTAATTAGTATGTTTGTGTTGTTAGATCAGGTTTAAGTTGGATGCTTTGTAAGTGGAAATTGTTAGCTGAAGAAGCACTGTCTTTTCCTTAATCCTTTTCAGTGTGTGTTCATTTTATTGAAATATTTTGTAACCCAGTTATTTTATGGAGCCAGTATAGTCTTGCAGGAAAATCTCTGGATTAGGAGTCAGGATGCCTGAGCTCAAGTGCTGGAACTACCAAGTGAGCTCTGTGATTTTTTTTTTTCTTTTTTTTAGTAAGACTTTCACCTAATTTGGAATTTGGTTAAAAAAAGAGATTATTTATTAAAAATAGGGAGTTTAATTAATAGCATTAATAGGAGAAACAAGATATTAAGTATATATTCAGTATTCTGAATATCATGAAAAAATGGTGTGAGTGTTTTTAGATTAGGATCATTTCTTGTCCATTGATCTTATATCTGTCAATGTGGACATACCTGTTTTGTGTGTTTCTTCTAATACTGGTTTTTGTTGAGCACATTTGTATGCTTTTTGCATTTTGTTGGGTGATTGAATCTTCTGTTACTGAAGTTAACATTTAAAATTTTGTGAAAATTCCTTTCATTTTGAGAATAATCGGTGTTTCAGATATCATCTTAGTCTTGTTTATATGTTGTCAGTTATTTGAAGATCAAAACTTAGTACAGTCTCCTTTACTTAAACCATGCTTGATTTATTATATCAGAAAAAAATAGAGTGGGTAGTTTTCCTCAGAGTAAAATTATATTTCAATGTTATGGTCAATGGATCTGTTCCTTTCAGTATTACATATTTACAATGTTAACCAATTATTCTAATTTAATTGGTAGTTAGGGTTCTTTCTTTTTATATCCGGTTGTAGAAATAAGGAAGGTCTCCATCCTTGGTTATATAAACCGTGTTAACTTTTCATAATTTATAGATAATAGTTACTATATTCTATGTCACGTAGCTTCTGTGGCAGATTGCTTCAACTGACTTTTTTTTGTCTGACAACTTAATGCAGAATCCGAATTGAAATTCTGGTTCTTCTCAGTAATAATTTTGCTGTGATCTGGGCAATTAAGAAAGAGAAAACTCTTACCCACAAGCTCAACATTCAGTAATTGACTGTCCCTTACTTTTATAACTGTTTAATAGGAAGGCTTGCTAATTTAAAACATCAGTTTTAGGAATTTTTTAAGTGTTGAATGATAGGAAGTCCACACAGTAGATTATTAAAGAATGTATAGATGAATCCTATTTCTTTAGATTGATCTCTATTAGGTCTTTTGTTAATTAATGAAAAAGATATACTTAGTTTAGAGTATTTAGATATATGCAAAAGAAAATTTTCATTAGCAGGAGATATATTTTAGTAACAGAGTGTGCATACTGGGGGTGGTGAGTAGTGGTTAGGGTGGTAACTATGAAGACTGAAAAGCAGTTGAGTATTTGGAGGGAATTTGAAAATGTGTGGTATATCACAAAGAATATGCTTGTGGGACTGGAAGGCTTGATTGCTTAAATAGCATTTCTTCTTTTTAGATCTTCGAAAATAAATTTGCCTTTTTTCCCCCTAGGCTGCAGAGATTTTTGATGGTGGAAATGGTGAAACCCAAACTACGTCTCCTGCCATTCCTTGGGCTGCTTTTCCTACAGGTACTACTATGCAGTAACTAGAATTATTTTTTCTTATTTACACTTTTGCCCTTTCTTTGAAAGCCTCTTTTTACTTTTGCACTTGGCCTTCTTTGATCTGAAAAATGGAATGACCCAGATTTAATTTAGGTTTTTTTCATAACATTATAAATTGCATAACAAATTCTGCAGTGTGGCTTGAGGCATGATTCCAAAAATGATATCATGAACATTAAATAAAATTAAAGTATAATTTACATTTCCTAATTCGTCTTAGTTTTAGGAAAATGGGGTACCAAATAATATTTTTAGGCTGTCCAGTTGATTAATTAAAAAGACTTCTTATTCTTATATTCTAAAAATATCCTAAAGTAATTTAACATCTTTACCAGTATTTAAATTTATTTTTTTTTTATTTTTATTTTTTTTAAAGATTTTATTTATTTATTTGACAGAGATAGAGACAGCCAGTGAGAGAGGGAACACAAGCAGGGAGAGTGGGAGAGGAAGAAGCAGGCTCACAGCAGAGGAGCCTGATGTGGGGCTCGATCCCATCACGCCGGGATCACGCCCTGAGCCGAAGGCAGACGCTTAACCGCTGTGCCACCCAGGCGCCCCTACCAGTATTTAAATTTAGAAGTGTTTTTTTTTCCCCCCAGGACGGTCAGTCAAAAGTATTAAACATTAAAATTTAGCCATCCAGGAAGTCAAATGCAAAAATAAATTCCATTATGAGAGATATTTTATGGAAGACCTAATACTCAATATTAAATAATTCATGTATAAATAATACTTTGAATTTTCTAGACTTTTTGTTCTGCCAAATCATTGTAAAGTCAGAAGTAGAAGATTAAAGTATCCTTCTTTAACAGCTTTGCTTAGTCTTAGATTATTAGAGTTATTCATCCTCCAAATATTTTTCCATTGCTTATTATGCATTAGGTTCTATGGGAATGTGTCCTTTACTTCAAGGGAAGATACGACAGGCACATACATACTTGTAATACGAAGCAGATTTGCGATGTGGGAAGAATGATGATTTCATCAGCCATTCGTTTAGTAAATGTTTATTTCATGCCTGGTATGAGTCAAGTAGTATCCTTGAAGCTGGGTATATATTATTGATCTGGGCTTTGAAGGGTGTTTATTATTTGAATAGGCAGAGATGGGAGAATGGGGAAAGGTTTTGAAGGGAGAAAAAGAAACGAAACAAAGGTATAAATGGGGGAAAGAGGATGACACAGTTAGGATGCTCATTCTTGTTTGAGGGATTTATGTATGTGGTTTCCTTTGCCTGGAATTTCTCACCTTGTTTCCCACTGCCACTGTCTCCCGCTCCCTTATTATACTAATTCCTATTTATTTTATGTGTTGTTTTTTGCTTTAATATGCCTTTTTCTGGGAAGCCTTCCCAGAGAACCCTCCCATGTCTCTGTGCACCTATTTTCTGACTTGCAGTTTAGGCTGTAAATTTTGTGGGGTTAGGCACTATGTCTGTCCTTTTGTTATATCTTAAATGTCAAGCATGGTGCCTGGCTTATAGTTGGTTCTCAGTAACTATTTATAGGAAGAATAATTAAAGAAAAAAAAAGAATGAGGGGAGCCTGGGTGGCTCAGTTGGTTAAGTGTCTAACTCTTGGTTTCGGCTCAGGTCATGATCTCATGGGTGAGATAGCCCGGCCTCTGGCTCTGTGCTGAGCAGGGAGTCTGCTTGAGTTTCTCTCCCCCTGCCCGTTCTCCCATTCGTGAGCATGCATGCACATGCTCTCTCTCTCTTTTTCAAATAAACAAATAAATCTTTAAAAAAATGAATAACTGAATGAATGACATCTAGAGTGGCCATGGAAATTGATAGGAAAGTTGGAATAATGATATTTATGTAATGGCTTAGGATTTTCAGTGTGCTGTCATGTATTCCTTTATTGTAAAGGAGGTAGGGCAGCTACAGTATTATCTGTTGTACAGAGGACAAAATAATGGGTTATAAAAGTTTTGGAGTTTGATACAGATAAATATGTTTAGGGATGAAATCTAGTCTGTCAGATTATATTTCAGTTCTTTTTAAGTTAACTGTTTTTTTTGGAAAAAAGAGCATCAGTAGTCCTCTCTGGCTGACTGGATGTGAGGGTGAGGGAGGAGTCAAAATTGATTTTTGAGGTTTCAAGCCTTGATTCTGAAGGAATGGTATTACCTTGAACAGAAATAGAGTATTTAAAAAAGTTGGTTTGGGACAGTGTGAAGCCTAATGAATTTGTCTTAGACTTGTGTATTTAAGGTACCTTCAGTTCAGGAGAAAGGTTAAGGCTGGTGTTCTTGATTTGGGAGTTTTCTCATAGATATGACAGTTGAAGTTGTAGGAGGTAACTGGGGAAAACAGTATGTAAAGAGAATAGGGTTAAGTAGAGAAATTTGGTTGTCCATAGTTAGGGAACAAGAGGAAGAGACAGAAGATTGAGAGGTAAGGAGAGTACGGGCTAGGCATTAGGAGTAGAACAATTCAAAGAAGGTATGGTCGCTAGTGTCAAAGGCTGTATGTGAGAGAGAGGTCAGTGTGATCAGAGACTGAGAAGAAAAGCAGTCGGAAATGGCTTTTTAGGAAATGATTTCAGTAGATTGGAAGTTGAAGCCAAATTGTACTTTACAAAAGCAAGAACATGATCTGTTTTCCTAGAATTGTTGTGGCAAAAGAGTTGTATTAAAGAGTTGTATGTTGTGGACAGATATCTAATTCCTGTTCTCCAAGAGTGGCTATTATGTCCCATCTATGTATATATCTGTGTTTGTCGGTCAAGTCCTCAAAGCCTAATTAGAATTCAAGAACAGTTCCTCTAGTGTGCGCGTATGTACACCCAGACAGCACACCCATTTTATCCCTCACTCCCTTAAAAAATCAGACCTGATGAAAGTACTTTTTCTGAATTTCCCCAGTGACTTACAGAAGTGGAGGTAAACTAACCTGGCCAACAGTTGAAGTTAAGGCATGGTAGATGCTGGGCTCAGCCAAATAATCTTCCTCTTTTGTTGAAGATCGTTTCTCTTCCGCTGCCTGCTAGAGAAGTCCGCCTCTGATTCAGGTATCCGGAAGTTTAGATAAGAGTGATCTGAACAACCTAATTAGTGTAACAATTTAATTAGTTACACACTAGAGTCCAGAGAAGATAGGAAGCTTTCAGAGATCTAAAGTAGATTCTTTTCAGTTTAAGAAAAGACTTAATATTCTCCTTTTGTCTGGTTCGCCACCTACACTCTAAAAGTTTGTAATCTATATGAAAAATATTTTTAAAAGAAATGATTATTAACCAGGTTTTACCACAGCTTAAAATCCAAGATTACTCAGAAACGTTTGGTTTAAGTTTTTAAAGTACTTGGGGGAGAATAGAAATTTTCATTCTTGGGGTAGGATAAAAAACTTTTAAGTAAACAATGTGTTCAGGCTTAGTGTGCCTAATGATTATCTTGTTGCGAGCTGGCAGTTAGTTAGAGGATGATTTCATAATAGCAACTGGGATAATTAGTTTATCTCGTGAACAGTGTCTGTTTATAGCCTGCAATACTATTAATGAATCGAGGTACCTCAGGTCATGCATCTCACTGTAATATTAGCATTATTTACATAGTGAGACCTTTTAAAATGCTAGTTTCTGTGCAGAGCTGATGATGATATTAAAAAATTGCCAGTCAGAGTAAATGAAATGCACATGTTGGTTCTGTATACAAACTGTTATCTCTGAGCCCATATCTTATCATTGTATGACATCTAACCTGTAAAACCTGTCTCCACACTTCCATCATTGTGGGAGTTGGAGAATGTAAGCAAGAGACAAGTGAGTATGAAGGTATCAATTTCCTTTTCCTCCTGCCTTTACACTCAGTAAAGGTGTGGTAATTATTACTTTATCTTAGTAAAAGATATTCAGTGAGAACAACTACCTTTATTGGGCATTTTCCTCTCTATTTCATAGCCTTTCCTTTTAGCTTACCTTCCATGGTTATTCTTTTAGAAGCCTGTGGCTGGTCGAACTATGATCTACGTTTTGTTTCTGGCCGATGTCTGTTCTGTTACTTTGCGATTGTTCTGATTGTAGTACATTCCCTCATCTCCTATCTGTTTGAGTCTCATTTTTTTTTCGAAACAAGTTATGGAGCTTTCACTGAATCCATATCTCATAACTGCTCTTTCTTCTGAACTACTGTATCATTTTTTTTCTGCGTCATTTGCTTGGCACTTTGGCAATTTTTTTTTTAATTGTGGTAAAATAACATACACAATTTACCATATTAACCATTTTTAAGTGTATAGTTCAGTGTTGTTAAGCATATTCACATTGGTGTACAACTAATCTCCGGAACATTTTCATCTTGTGAAACTGAAATTCTGTAGCCATTAAATAATAACTGCTTATTTGCCCCTACCCCCAGCCCCTGGCAGCTACCATTCTGCTTCCTTTCTCTTCTGAATAACTCAGTGAAATAGAATCATATAGTGTTTGTCTTTTTGTGATTGGGGTATTTCACTTAGCATAATGTCTACAGGGTTCATTCATGCTGTAGCTTGTCTTGGAATGTCCTTCCTTTTTAAGCCTGAATAATATTCTACTGTATGTATAGACCACATTTTTTATCCACTAATCCATTGATGGACACTTGGGTTGCTTCCTTTGATTATTGTAAATAATGCTGCCATAAACATGTGTGTACTAATTTATATTTTTAAAAATATTTTATCAATATGACTGCTATCTCTACTTTAGTCTAAACCTTCGTGGATAGAGACTGTGTTTTAAACCTTTGTGAATCCTAAGTACCTGGTATAGCATTGTGCCTTGTTAATAAGCAATGCTCAGTAATTATTTCTTGATGATAAGTAGAATAGACTCTTTTTTAAAAACAGCAACTCTTTTTTAAAAAGTTCTTATTTTAATTTGTTAGCATATAGTGTTATTAGTTTTAGGTAGCAATATAGCAATTTGACAACAGTAACTCTTTTTAATTATTTTTAATTCTTTGGAAGTAATTAAATAGTCTTTCAATCACAAGGTAGAGGAAGACAAACCTAAACTTGCTTTAAAGTATAGTAATCTTGGAAATCTTAGATAATTAGTCAAAGATGGCAAAGAAGCTATATTCTAGGGTTCAGTTAAATTTCTGGGTCATTCCCAATACAGACAAATGACTTGGAAATAATGATTAATAAGAGTAGTCACAGATTCACAGAAAGAGAGAACAACTATTTTGCTGTTTTTGTTTTTTCCTGATTTCTTGTCTCGTCCTACTGTGTAACAGCAGGTAATAGTAGAGGAGAGCAGAGTTAGACTAAATTTTAGTTCAAAAATATTAGGGTCTAGAAGCAATAATAGTAGTATCCAGTTCTTTTACTTACTTTTTTTCTTACTTATTTTTCTAAATATTTTTCCAAAGGAAAATCATTCCAGATTTTGCATAGCATATAATATCAGAAAAATTTTGAGTTAACTACTCATAGAGCTGTATTTTTTAGAAAAAGAGTTTTTTTCTTTTTCTAAGGCTAAAGAGATCCTTTTTTTTTTTTAAATCATTCTCAACTATCTTATAAATTTTTATAAGACTGGTAATGTTCTACTTATTAGGAAAATACCTTTTCAAAATGAACGTTTATCTTCTGATACACACACATACATATATACACCTATAAATACAAACATTTATATATATTATATATTTATATATTTTCATATATATTATATATATAAATATATCAGAACATAGACATACATACATAGATGGATATTTTGATTTCTTCTCTTTTCCTCATTTTTACTCCATAATGCAGTTTGTCCTCCCTACTGTACCCTTTTGAAGGAAGGACTTTCTCTTTACTTGATCTTGCAAGTTCTGAGAACATTAGACAATTAGGCTTAGTTTGGGTTTAGTATGTTTTTTGATTATTTTCTGATTGTAGCAGACCCAAAGTTTCAGAATCCATGGGATTTATTTAAATTAAGTCTTTATATTTTGTTGTTGTTGTTTTTGTTGTTCATTTGTTCACTAATTCACTCATTTATCAAATATGTGAAAGTATACTGTGTATCAGACACTAAGGGCCATGTGTTATGGACCTTATTCCATTTTCAGTGATGCCATATGAAAATTGTCATCTCAAATGACTGAATGTTTCATGAAATGCATTGTTAATATTGTTAAGTGCTTTTATCAATAACTTTAGCTTCAAATATTTGATAGAGGTTTCGTGAAAAGAATATTAGGTCAGAAAGTGTTGTCATGTTGCCATTGTGTACAATGTGGGTGGTGCTGTTTTAGAGGCAAATGACTGTTCACTTTTTACTTTTTAACTGTATAAATATAAATTGTCTAGAAAGCGAGGTGGGAGGCGAAACCTTGAATACTGTCCTTTCCAATATGTTTCTAAGTTACTTGCAGCACTACACAGAACCACATTAGAATGCATTGACCATCAAAGGGAAAAACAAGTGGTCTAGATAGATACTTTAATCCACATTAGCTCCTTCAAAACAGCTTATATAGAGGGCAAACTAAACTGTCTGTCACAAGTCGACCCTTTAGAAGGAATAATGGGAATTGGACCAGCAGATGTTGAACCAAATAACTTAGATGTGGTTCACTTTGCATCTGGAGCTATTTGCATACAAAGCCAACAGGAAAGTTCAAACATTTTTCTCAAGACATTGGCAGAGAGAAACCTGGAAGACAGATGCCTTTTTGATTTCATGGTTCAGTTTTTCCATTCTCCATTCTCCTGGCCAGGAAAACCTAGGACAACAAATCGGTCATTTTATTAATATCCCATTACTCCTCTTGCTAACCCTGTTTTTCCAGTGGAATCTGTGTTACACATCTACAAGAGCTCAGAACCTGAGTCCACACATTTTTGTTTGAGAAAATATTGTTGTGATATTTTTCTTGAGATTAATCTGTGGTTTGCACGTAGTCATAGTAAACATTAACTGAATTCATTGGTCTGATCTACATTTTAGGTACAATTTGAAGGTGACTTATATTCACATACTTGTATTATAATAGACAGTTGGGTCATGTTTAAAAACTTCCCCTCTCTTCATCTTTGTATCCACATTAGACATTTTTGCCAGGATTTCCATTGTTGTATAATAATTTGGTAGTATCTTTATACAGATTGTTTGAATGGGTGATTGCCGGATAGCTTCCTTTTGCTACTTTGTTTATTTTTTTCTTAACTCCCGGGTTATTAACTCGCTTTCTTTTATTCTGGGGCCAGTTTTTACAAATGATAACTAAGGTGATAGCTTCTATGAGGCTGTGAGTTATTACTATACATGTAATATTAGTTTTCAGTAATTTATGGCAGCTCCTGTCTTCATCAATGCATATAATAGGGAATATATCAGTGATATTTGTTATGACTTTGAAGATTGGGTTTGTTGCATAGGTTAGAGTCAAATAGCTCTGACTGTGGAGTGAGGAGTACTGGCTGTGTAACTTCTCTGAAACTCAGTTATTTAATCTATAAATTGAAAAACTAGATGATATCTTAGCGTTCTTCCAGATTTTGAGTCTCAAGTCTATTTTTTAATTTTTTTCTGTAAGATGAGTACCTTCTACTAGGCGAATCATGGTGCCTGGTTTTAACTGCATAGTCCAAGTGATACAGTACTAATCTAATAAATTATGTGCTCTATAAATACCTATAAACATGGAACAAACTATTAATATGAAGTACTATAATACTTAAGAGAAACTTGTTTTTTTCTATATATTTTAATTACTATCAGTTACTATTTAAACTGATTCTTGTAATATTTTATGGTACAATCTTTATGCATTCTAATCCTGAACTTGCTTTTTAAAAAGACTGGTGTGATTTTTAGGATGTTATAGAATACATTAAATTTTTTTTAAATAGAGCTTTGTAGGGATTTTCTTGTATTATTGAAAAATGAATGTTTGGCAGCAAATCACTTTTCTATAAGATGAAGATAGTACTCTGACTCTTTGTCGTCATAATCCTGAATTAGCCAAAAAAACTTTTTAAGCTCTGTTTGGCTCAATAACAGTAGGAATCATTGCTTAGGGTTCTTTTATCAATTAATAGATTTCTATTTAGCTATCCTTATGAGTTATATTTCTTCGGTCTCAGAAAATACAGTCTTTATTGTTTTTGACAGCTCGGCACACACATATATGTAGTATAAAGGCATGAAAGAAATAGAAAATGGTATTAAAATTATACAGTGAAAATTTATTTTCTGTCTCAGTCCTGTAGTCCCACTCCCCTGTCATAACTTGTTTTACATTTTGTTTTGTAGCCCTTCAGATATTGTACAGGTGAACAAAAACATGAATGTGCCCTCTTCTTTTTGCACAAATGACCATGTCCTATATATACATACTAACACCTCTTGCTTTTTTTCCCCCACGGTAACTTGGAGATCTTTCCACAGGAGTACATACATGTCTTCCTAATTCATTTTAGTGATTGCATAGTACTCCTCTGCATGGATGTACCAGTATTCATGTAACCAGTCATTTTCCTCCCAGTTCCTTGCTGTTGTAAACAGCCCTGCAGTGAATTTTTTTTTTTCCTCCTGGACTTTTCTCATTGTTTTACTTTTGACATTCTCATTTCATATTTTAGACTTTAGAAGTATCCCTTTGTTGAGGTGTTTAAAGATTTGGATGCTGTACTGTGTTTCTATATTTTGGATTGTTTCTGGAGAGAGATCCTGACACAAATTCAGAAAAAGGGATGCAGTGCGTATTCTTGTATGTATTTTCAGGAAAGCTATTTTAATGTAGGTGATAATTTATATTGTTTCAGTGACTTAATGGGAAGGTTGTTTAAAATTACCATATAGTTTCCTACTAATATAATCATAGAGCATATTTGTTCTGTAACTCTAAATAATGTCAAATTTTATATTTATATGGTCACACATAAGTAAACATTGGCCATGTTGAAGGTGATGGTAATTTTATGAGTACATTGAAAATGAAATCTTTAGCAGACTGTGGACAAGTTAATGGTAGCATGGTAGGTTGAAATGCTCTTTAGTTGTCACGTTATATTTTTTATGTGTAAAATAATATTTATTGGAATAGCTCCAAATTAGAAACAACCCACATGTCAATCAAAAGTAGAAGGCTTAATATTTTGAGGGTATATTTATATAATAGAACACTTAAACATCTGGAAAATTAACAAACTTCAGCTACACATAACAACATAGAAGAATCTTGTGAACCTATATGCTGCTCTTATGGTATCTTTAAGGCATCAGTAAGAGGTCTCATTTGACAAAGTTTTCTGTAATTTCTGATCCTAGTTCTGGAATCTGTGACATCTAGAGCATCAGGCTCCTTTTGGAATCTGTAATTCTTCTTCATGAGAATGGGGGCTCTGTGTTTTGGCTAGAAAGCCAGGGCTAAGTCCGATTCCAAGTGAGCCCCATGTATGAATCTTCTAAAGTCATCATCCTGTTCACTCAGGATGGCATGGCGTAGGGACCAGGGAGTAGACCTTAGTTATAGGGGCTGTGGATGAATAGTGCAATGAGAGACGAGGGTAGATTTCAGTTTGACCTAAAGTCTCTGGTACAGAGATGAGAGGCCAAGGCCAGACCTGAGGCTAATAAAACTGCCTCTGTCACTCCTCCTTCTCCCCCTCTTTCCCTTTACCCCTAGATTCTTGTTTTGGACTCCTAGGCCTAGCTGTAGCTGGAGACAATAAGTTCTTTACTTTGGGAGTTCTCAAGTAGCCATAGAGATGGGGCTTGCAGGAATATGAGACCGACAGGACAGTAGAACCAGCATAGCCCAAGTATCTGTGCACACTTGGTTTGATGTCTCTGGACTGGTGTCTCTCGTGAACACTATTGTCACTAATGAGGATTTTAAATTAGCTTGCACCTTGTGCTCAGTCAGCTTGAGTTTTCTGGCCCTTCCTTCTTTGTTTTGAAGGTTGGGTATTTGATTTCCTCAAACAGTGTCTTTAACTCTTCGGTGCTGTTCTTTTCTGCAGACACTGCTTTCCTGGTGTTTCCTCTTTGGGGAGTACCATCATTTCTTGAGATTTTTGAGTCTTCTGATCCTTTTCTGCTCCTGTTCCCTCTTCGTGTTTCTCTATTCTATGACCTGTCCGTCAGCCAATTCTGTAGGTTCCAAGTTTTGTCAAACATGGGGATCTTTTCACTCTGTCTTCTTCCCTTTTTACTACCCCAGTCAGAGCCACCATCATGTCTTTTCTAGATGACTTCAGCAGCTTTCCCCCCTGCAACCGTTCTTACTCTCTTTCTCCCTTTCTTTTAGTGATACCCAGAGGGTGAGGGCAGAGTGAATACTCAGTAAGTGCTGGTTATTGTGGATTTCATTTTAAAGTGTAGAAGTGTTTGAGATTTTTTCCTTTTTGTGGATTCCTGAATATCAAAGTATAGAACATTTGACTAAAATTTTGGAAGTTATAATTTTGACTGTGTGATATTCCTCTGAATATTTTGTTGTAATCGCTACATTGAGCACTAAAGGTTGTACTTATTATTAGGATGTTCTCTTGAATAAATCATGTAAACTAATTGCATTTATAAAGTCCTGCGTAATTTGGTCATTGCTGTTGTGCCTAATCAAAGTCTTTATTAATCCAACCTTGAGTTCTGTAATTAATTTACATTATTCTCTTGGCTTGTAGCAGTGTGTGTTAAAACTTTTCTTCACCATGAAAGCATTGCTTAGGTAAAGACAAAATTATTTTTAATAATTTCATTGTGAAAATTTTCTTCATTTAAATCGAAATTGAAAATCTTTTAAGGTTTGCTTTCTTGAATTGAATGTGATAAAGGCTAGTTTTATTGTGGACCCCCTTAGATGGATGGTTTTGGATAATGGATCTTTAATAATGGCCAAGTGATGTTAAAATAAACACAGAGAATGCTTAAAGTAGGTAGAAATTGGAACAGAAAGATTAGGGATATACTTTAGAACTGTGAATAGATAGTGGAAGTTTTACTTAATCTTAATCCTGTAGAATTTTTGAAAGTCAGGTCAGCATGGCTATTTTGATCATTTTGTAACTGTCAAGTCTAAAGACAGAATACAGGAAAGTGGCTAAGAGGTGATTCAGCTAGCTTGGACAGAAATTTTAATTCAATTTGGCTGACCTAAGAGAGGTGACAAAATGCTGTAATCAAATGTTACATGCAGTTTGGTTATTAAGGAACACTTTAGCCAATAAATCAGTTACTTTTCTTTTTCAACCATTCCCTTAAAGTTGTTGTGAACATACAGCAATTAGAACATAAGGAAATTTTTTTTTAAGATTTATTCATTTATTTTATATATATAGAGAGAGAGCGCACAGGAGCTTGGGATGGAGGGGCAGAGGGAGAAGAAAGAGAAACTCAAGCAGACTCTGGGCTGAGCAGGGAGCCCAGTGCAGGGCTGATTCCTAGACCCTAAGATCATGACCTGAGCTTAAGTCAGATGCTTCACCGACTAAGCCACCCAGGCGCCCTGTGAGGAAATTTTTGCTAATAGAATTGTTCAGTTGTCTAGTAAATAAACATTTATTGAACTTATCAATCCATTAGGTTCCTAAGGGAGCAATATTAAAGTATTTTAAATCCTTGGTTCTGAATGACCTAAACACGAGTACTTTGATTTGTTGCTTTATGTTTGATAAAATTTGTGAATTTTATTTCTCTTAAATTTTTAAAGATGGACAAGGTTTTCATTGTTTGTCATCCTGTTTGAAGTTAAGGGGTAAGACTATTTACTTTCTACCTTTTTTTTATTCATTTTTCCTCCCTATTCAATAAGTATTTATTGTGTGCCAAATAGAGGAGAAACAATGGAGAACAAACAAATAGACAATGCTATGACTTTATTAAATTAACATTTTTTAAGTTGAGTACAGATGAGCTGTAGTTCAACAATAGACCGCAAAAGAAATAGAGAAGTGTTTGGGACGACTGGGTGGCTCAGTCGGTTAAGTAGCTGCCTTCGGCTCAGGTCATGATCCTGGGTTCATGACCTGAGCTGAAGGGAGAAAGAGAATCTTAAGCAGACTCCATGCTCAGCAAGGAGCCCGATGTGGGGCTGGATCTCCCAACCCTGAGATCATGACCTGAGCTGAAATCAAGAGTTGGAGGCTTAAATGACTGAGCCACCCAGGCACCCCATCTTACTGTTTTAAGTGTTAACTTGTGGCAGTGTTAACAGTCTTAATTTTATATTTATTCTATTTTTTTTCTGATTTATTAGTTTATCTTTTATGATCATTTGTTCTATTTTTGGGGGTTTATTCTTCTGTTTTTCCTAATTCCTAAAAATTTGATGCTTGCCTCATTAATTTTAGCTTTTCTTTTCAAATATTAACATTCAAGGCTATAATTTCCCCTCCAATTATTACATTAGCCACATCTTGCCAGTTTGGGTATTTAAAAAATCCTTCAATTATGAATATTTTCTAATATTCAGAATGAACTGATCCTTCAGTTACTTTAAAAATATTTATTAATTTCTAAGCATGGGGGTTTTCTAGTCTTTTATTGTTATTGTTTCTTAACTTGATTGCTCTATGGCTAGAGAAAGTAGTGTAATACAAAGTGTTTGTACTTTAATGAGGCTTTCTCTGGGGCAGAGTGCTATCTGAGGATGAACAGCATTGACATCCCCTGGGAGCTTGTTCAAACTGCAGAATCAGCTCTGCTCCTCACCTACCATTCCAGAATCTGCATTTTAACAAGATCCCCAGGTGATGCTTATGCACATTAGCATTTAGGAAGCATTGCTGCACTGGACCTGTATAGATACTAGTTTCACAATTGCAGAATATACATATTTTATATAAAATTAAATTATACAAATATTATAATCTCTTAGGATGGTGGAATTATAAACTTCTTGTTGAGGTCGTGTAACTTTTTGCTTTGTCTATCTTGAGATTACATTACTAGGTACATTCATATATCCAATATCTTTTTGGTGTATTGAACTTTTTATCATTATGTAGTGATTTTTTTATATCTCTAGAATTGTTTTGTCCCCCAAACCCACTTTGTCCGATATAGATATAGAAGCTTTATTTGATTAGAATTCAACTGGTATTTCTTTTTCTATTCTTACATTTTTCAGCGTTTTTGTATCCTTATGTTTTTTAGATATATCATTCATAAAGAGCTCAAAGCCAGATTTTGTTTGTTTACCCAGTCTGACACAGTCCTTGTTTTTGGATTGGAATATTTGGTCCCTTTATGTTTTAATGTAATTACTGATGTCCGTATGTGGTTCTTTTTTTCCACTATTGTAGTTTTGGCTTTCTATTTGTACTGCCGTTTTCTGTTTCTTGTTCTTTTTTACCTTTTTTGAATTGATTTTCTTATTTCCTTTTTCCCCTGCTCTTTCAGTTTGGAAATTATGAACTCTGCTTTGCTTCTTTTGGTGGTTTCTCTAGAAATGTTAACAAGCATTCTTAACTTACTAAAGCCTGAAGCAAATTAGTATCTTTATCTTCCTTTTGAAAAATATAAGGACAGTGGAACATCTGAACTTCAGTAATTATTCATTATACTATTGTTGGCAAGTATTTTTCATATATCTATTCCCAAGATTCTGCATATGTATATTTATATTAAATCTATCTATCTACATATAGGTAGAGAGATAGATGTATTTAATTCCACAAGGCATTGTTATTATCAGTAGTGTTTTATGTAGACAAAGTATATTGGCTTGATCTGCGTATTTACCATTTTTTTCATTATTTCTTCTTGCAACTTAGACTCTGCATCACAAATCACGTTCCTTCTGCTTGAAGTTAATCTTTGGGAATTTTCCATAGACGGGGAACTTGGTGGCAAACTCTCAGTATATACTTGTTTGGAAATGCTTGTCCTTGTTCTGATTAGTGAAACTATCTACAGTCTACAGATTGCTACAGTCCGAGCAGTTACAGATACATCTTTCATTTGCACTACTTCTTTGTTCATTATTGCCTAAGCTGATGTAAAACCTACCCATGAGTTTATAATTTCTTTTTTCTTTCTCTTTCTCTCTCCCATCTTCCTCTTCCTCTGCCTCTCTCTCTTTTCCTTTCCCATTTTTTCCCCTTTTCTCTCCTCTTTTGATCTTTCTTCCCTTCTCTTCCTCTTCCTCTTCTTTTTCCATTCTCCTCTTCTTTCTCTTCTTCCCCTTGCCTTCTGTTCTCTCCTTTCCCTGATCCATTGTATTGTTAGATACAGGCTATTTTCTTTCTTGTGTTCAGGAATGGGTACATTATTTTGAATTCACTCTTAACAGGAGGATATAGTCCTTTGAGGTCCCAGATTTGTGGGAGAGGGCCCTTCAGTGGGCCCTGAACTTTACTTTTGTCCCCTGTGTCTCTGAGGTCTTGGAAACAAAGCTGAGGTTTACAAGCTTGGCAAAAGTCTCCAAGGCAAAAACTTGCTTATCTCTTTTTGTTACATAGTTTACTTGGTTTTTGCCTAAGTATTTCTGTTTTGCAAGATCCTCAGTTGATTTTTTAAAAAATATTACTCCATATTTTCAATTGCTTTCTGTGGATGGGTTAGCCAGGTACATAACCTCTTATACTTTTGGAAACAGAAGTTTTAGGATTTTTTTTTTTAATAAAAAAAAACTTCTTTACCTATATATTCTGCTTCTTGATAGCTGGTTTTCATTAATTTACTTTAAAGTAAAAAAAAAAATACTGACATGAAAAATTAAGCTTATAGGCTCTTGTTTGCTGGATTCTGATAATTACTATGTGTGTACTACAAATACATTGTCTATTTTAATGTACTTAGGTTTTGTACTGTCACTAATATATTTGCTGTGGCTTAATGAAATATGATGATGTCAAATGTGCTTATAGTAAAAGTCTTTTTTTCTTACATCCATGAAATATGTAAGTCATACATTTATATTCTTCATTATCTTTGAGAACATTTGGTATCTTTACACTAACTGAATATTATACATATATAATTCTTATAGTTTTTGAGTTACATTTCTTCAGAAAGAAAAGGCATTGTTGTTGGTTATGGTAGTACTGTTTAGAGTTTAAATCTGATGTCATTTTGGATTCATTGGGTGTAAATCAAAAAAGTATATTTATTTCCTGGGTTCTTTTATGGTTAAAGTGAACTAAATAGACAATTATACTTCACAGTGTGTAACAAAAATAATTAGTTGTCTTTTTTCTCTCGATGGGAAGGATCTAAATAAGAAGAATTGTTTACTTCTGAAAAGTAGTTCAGACTTTATGTTTCTGCCCATGAAGGCGGTAAACAGTTGGGCTCGATGGATAGTTGTAATTTTTGCCTTATTCAGAGTGCTTAGTCAGTCTCTTAGGTTTTTGAGTCTGAATTAGTCTCCCAGTTTCTTGGGGCAACTGAATTTTAAAGTCTTCATAGAAGCACAGTGTTTTTCTACGTCCGGAAGTATAAATGTTTAACTGGTTAAATTTAGTTTGGAAAAGCTCTTAATTGTTTTGCTTATTGCGAATATTAGTTAAGACTTCTTATAGATTACAAAAAAAATCTAATGTAATAGGATTCATACTGTAAACTTTTCTTCATTTGTCTGTTGAAATTTATGTATTTTATGGGTTAATATATAGTTACTACATAGGCAATTTAGAGAAATTTCACCTTTTTGATTTTAGATTTTTAATTTTATAATTATATTTACTTATCTGCTAAGATTTAGGGTAAATTAACTTTCAGAGATGTGCTATTAGTTTTCCTAAGAGCTAACTGAAGCCATATTTCATTAGCCCATGCTTATAGTGATCTATTTACAGGTTTGGTAAAAAATATAAACATTTTTACATAAAACTATGTAGTAAGGTGGACGTTAAAATTAAATGTTTTGGAACTGAAATGACCTTATGTTCAAATATACTTTAAGAAGAAAAAGCTACAAACTCATCTTTTTTAAAGTAATTAAACATTTAAGAGATTTATAAATGACTTATTGTGATAAAGGGAATTTCTAATATCATGAATTCTATAGATGCTATGCCAATTAAGTTACAGATTTTCTTTTCAGTGGGGTTAGTCATTTTTGGTGTATCAAATGCTTTGTCTTGAAATGGCGTTGGCTTTTGGTTAATCCAGTTGTTTAGCTTTAGCAAAAGCTGAATAAATTGCATTGGTTGGTACTGTTGGTCAGTTCTTCTGTTTAGTGCATCAGCCACCCTGCCCCATCTTTGTTTACACTTCTGTATCAAACTAATTCAGATTTATATCACATCTCATCTGAATTATTACAAATACTATCTTAACTGGCCCCTTTTCTCCTAATTCATCCTGTACATGGTTTCCAGAATAGTCTTTATATAATAGAGTTCAAAACCCGTAAGCTCTTTTATCTCACTTTCAAAATCCACTCTTATCTGTTGATAGCCTGTGTTGACTTTTCACTCACTGTTACCCTTGACATACCAGTGGTCCAGTAAAACTGAAATTACTTGCTCTTCCCAGCAAATTTTTCCCAGTGGGTTCCTGCCTCTCTGCTTCTTAGTTTTCCTTTTGTTCTCCAGCTGAAATAGTCTCCATTGCTTCAAGTCAAACCCTTCTTTCAAGGTTTGGTTTAAATGTCTCTTTCTCCACTGAGCTTTCCTCAGTCACTTTTTCAACCCCCTCAATTCCCGCCAAATATGGAAATGAGTTTTCTATTAGTTACTGTTTTGTTTTACCTGTGGCATTTTATACTGTCAGCTGCCCTCTTTTAGGTTGATGGTTATGACAGTGCATACCTCTGTTTTTTTTCCTACTTCTCTAATTCTTCCTTTTGCATTCTTCACTTTACTATCATCCTTTTTCTCCCTTTCTCTTAAAAATCGTTGTTTACTAGTGTTTTGTCCTTGACCCTTTTCTTTTTTCACTGGTGAAATCTTTTATTTGAGTATTTTTAGATTCATGCTTTTACTTTGGCCCTTCTTTAGAGCTTCAGACTTAAATTTTCAACTGCCCTCTGGCTCTTTCTATCTGGCTGGTTCCTTACGTAAGTTAAAGTCAACATAACTAAAACTTACCTCCTTTCCTACTGCTTTCAATCCTGCACTCTTCTAATATTTCTTTTCTCACTTAATAAAATCACCATTCAACCAGGTGTACTAGCCAGATAACTGTTATTCTTAAGTCTCTCTCTCTTTTTCTAAATTTGTTCAGCTAGTTGACTGGGACCTCTGTAATTACTGTATTTCTTTTGAGCTTGTTACTTTTCAGTTATGCTGTAGAACTTGCTGTCCCTGAAACGCATTCTGCAGTTTAGTGTCTCCAACTCTGTTTTTTTTTTTTTTTTTTCTTTGAGCGTAGTTGACACATAGTGTTCATATGCTCTTCCCTTTGCCTAGAAAGTACTAATACGAAGCTCTGTGACCTTGGCCAAGTTAAAGTATCCTTTCCAGTACTTGTTTGCTCGTCTATAAAATAGTAATAATACCTGCTCAGAAGAAGTATTCTGAAGATTAAGTGTGAATACACACACATGCATATACACGTATATTATATAACCTACATTGTTTCATGGAAATTAATGTTTGTTTATTGGCAATGATATGTCTCTGTAGGGTAAAATAAACTTTTTTTTGTTGTATACTGGGTGGGGACACTTTATTTATTTAAAAGATTTATTTATTTATTTTAGAGACAGAGGAGCGGGGAGGTGCAGAGGAAGAGGGAGATGGAAGCAGACTCTGTTGAGCACAGAGCCTGAGGTGGGGCTCAATCTCACAATCCTGAGATCGTGAACTGAGCCAAAATCAAGAGTCGGGTGCTTAACTGACTGAGACCGCCAGGTGCGCTGAGACATTATAGAGGCACATTTTGATAATTTCTCTTTTTTAGAAGTAGTCAAGCTGCATGTTATTGTTTCAATTGTTTGTTTCTTTCCAAGATTACTATTGTTAATAGATTAAAGTCTTTACCATCTTTAGATTCATATAATCTATAGGTTGCCCACTGTTTTCACTCAGATGTCTCTTAGACATTCTGAATTAACATGTCCTTCTCAAAAGATACATCTTTTGGATTAGACTTTCTGGTTTTCTTTCCCTGGAAACATGATGAAGTGGAATGTCATCCTTGTTACCAGGCAGTAGTGCTCATGGATAAAAAATGACCCTGATAAATTAATTATGTCTTGTCTAGGACCTCTGTGAATGAGCTGTATACACTTGGTTGGAAGGCATAGTTTGGGACTTTCTTTCTTGTAACTAAATATGTCTGTTTTGAGACCCTGGTAGCAGTGTCCATAAGGTTGTTTTAAGAGATACCGACTCTAAAGGAGCTTGTAGCTGGCTTCTAAGCCAAGATGGGCCTCATCCTCACCTGTGAGGATCTTCTCTACTTGCACATGAGCTGGGACTTGGGTTGAGGGAAGAGACTAAGCCCTTTTATTGCTGTTAAAACTTTTCTTATGAAAGAGAAACTTTTGACATTGTTTTATGCTGTGTTTCTATCCTATATATTATAAATGAATCTGATACCCCTTTTGGTCCAGGGTAGTTTTAAGAGTCCAAGTGTCCAGGTGGAAATAAAAGACCTTCATGTGGATATTGCGAAGTCCAGATCTGAACTCCTCCTTTTTCTCCCCTAACCTTTTCCACCAGCAGCCTTTCCCATTTTAGTTATTGACAGCCGCATCCTTTCATTCGCTTAATCAAAATGCTGGAGTCATCCTTGATTCTACTTTTTCCTCTTTTATGCTACATCCAGTCTGTCAGGGAATCTTGTTACCTATCCTTTCAAAATACATACAGTGTTTTGTCACTTTTTAGAGCTTCCACACTTATCATCCTGGTTTGAGTCACCATTATCTCTTGACTGGTTTACTGAAAAACCGTGCTAAACAGATTATATCTTCTGCCCTTGCCTACTACAGTCTATTCTCAACATAGCTAACCCTTTAATTCATAGGTCATCTCTCCTCATAGTTTTCAATTAGCTAACAGATGTCTTGTCCCAAACCTTTTCTTTCTTTCTCTCTTTCTTTCTCCCTCCCTTTTTTTTTTTTTCTTTTGGTGGTAGCAAATTTATTTCTGATGCAGGGATTTCTCCCAAAATTTTTGGGTATTTTAGGGTATTTTCTAAGCACATATTTGTTGCTATATGTGGAATACTAAAACTTTGTTTTCTTGGTAAAAATATACCTTACTCAGATAGCTTTTGAGGATGCCTTGATGCAGATTAGGTTGTCTGGACTTTTCTAACACTCCCTGCTTTTACCCTTTGTCATTATACCTTTTTGTACTTAATGTCTATCTATAGAAATAGTGATTGTCAGTCAGTTTTTCCTCATCCCTGCAAACAGAAGAGATAAACCTTGCATCTTAGGTTCTTCATTTATAAATGGTAGTTTTGGTAAGGATCAAATTGGTTGACACACATGAGTTATTTTTTATAATGTCTGGTGCAAACTATATATTCAGTCAGTGGTGGTTCTCTCTCCTTTCTTCATTTCACATAGCTTAACAGAAATTTGAGCTATTCTTTTTGGTTATATAGAAAAAAAAGTTTTCAAATAACACTATGCATTTTGAACACTGAGCAGAGGTTTCAAGGTTAGCAGATTCTAGCCCTGTTTACTGACCTTCAGCTGTTTTACATTTTACAGCTCTTTATGTGTTGTAGTAACTGATGAATATGAATATTCTGTGATGTCTAGTGCAGTTTTGATTGACTTCCTTCTCTCCTTTGGGAAAAAAGACCAATTTCACTCCCATTGCAATTCATTTTAACATTCCTTACTCACCATAAATTTGTGCTATTTTGACTTTTTCTTCAGCTGATTATAACATTTGCCTGGTTCTCTCATTGTATGAATAGAATACAATCTTTCCCATGTATTCCCTTTATATCTCTACGAGAATCGAATTTTACCCTTTATTGGGATAATACCCTTTTACGTTATACTTAAAATATTTCCAAGAAATGTTTAAATAAGTTCTCTAGAGTAAATTGGCTTATTAAACACCATTTATGTGTGGCACACTGGTTTTTTATTTTAATGCTCCAACAGTGATACTAACTCTGCAGACAATGGGAGGTCTTTCCATAATATCTAACCACTAAGTACTCTGGATAAGGACTTATTTATTTATTTTCTATTATTTTAATACTACTGTGAGATTCTCAGGGTAAATTTTCTAATGTAAAAGATTGCAGATCTTTCACCGTCATGATTTTAATTGTAACTCTACAATTGTATTTTGAGTAAGTGAATTAGGTGAATAAAGGAGTCCTGAAAAGAGCACAAGCACTTTTTTCCCTTAAGTATCTCATCATGTTGTAATGAGTTTAAAAAGTTGTATATGTATAATTGGCATTAAGCATATTGTGCCAGGTGCATGCACAACATAATAATTTGATATTTATATGCAAACACACCTTGGAGATACAGTGGATTCAGTTCCAGACCACCACAATAAAGTGGATACTGCAATAAAGAGTCAAATGAATTTTTTGGTTTGCCAGTGCATATAAAAGTTATGTTTGTACTATACTGTACTCTGTTAAGTGTGCAATTGCATTATGTCTAAGAAATGTACATACCTTAATTAATAAATCTTTAATGCTAAAAAATGCTAACCATCATTTGAGCTTTCAGCTGATCATATTTCATTGTTTTGCTAGTAGAAGGTTTTGCCTCAGTGTTCACGGCTGATGACTGATCAGGGTTTTAGTTGCTGAAGGTTGGGATGGCTGTGGCAATTTCTTAAAATAATGTAACAATAAAGTTTGCTGCATCAATTGATTCTTCATTTCAAGAACCAATTCTTTGTAGCATGCAGGGCTGTTTGATAGCATTTTACTCAAAGAACTTTTTTCAGAATTGGAGTCAGTCCTTTCAGACCCTGCTACTGATTTATCAGCTAAATTGATGTAATATTCTAAATCCTTTCTTGTCATTTCAACAGTTTTCACAGTATTTCATCAGAAGTAAATTCCATCTTAAAAAACCACTTCCTGTGCTCATCAGTAAGAAACAACTCCTCATTCATTCAAGTTTTATCATGAGATTGGAGAAATTCAGTCACAGCTTCAGGCTCCACTTCTAATTCTAATTTTCTGGCTATTCCCTCCAGACCTACAGTTACTTCCTCCACTGAAATCTTGAACCCCTCACAGTCATCCATGAGGGTTAGAATCAATTTCTTCCAAACTATTAATGTTGATATTTTGACCTCTTCCCATGGATCACAAATGGCATTTGGAATGGTCAGTCCTTTCCAGAACGTTTTCAATTAGCTCTGCCCAGATCCATCAGAGGAATCACTATCTGTGGCAACTATAGCCTTATGCAGTGTATTTCTTAAATAAGAAGACTGGAAAGTCAGAATTACTCCTTGATCCGTGGGCTGCAGAACGGATATTGCTGGCAGGCATGAATACAGCATGAATCTCATTGTACAAGTCTATCAAAGTTCTTGGCTGACGAGATCCATTGTCAATGAGCAGTAATATTTTGAAAGGAATCTTTTTTTTCTGAGCAGTAGGTCTCCACAGTGGGCTCTAAATATTCAGTAAACCATGTTCTAAACAGACATGCTGTCATCTAGGCTTTGTTGTTTCATTGATAGAATAGCCCGCAGGGAGGGTAGATTTAGCATAATTCTTAAGGGCCCTAGGATTTTTGGAATGGTAAATGGGCATTGGCTTCAAGTCACCAGCTGCATTAGCTCCTGATAAGACAGTCAGCCTGTCCTTTGAAGCTTTGAAGCCTGGCGTGGACTTCTCTCTAGCTATGAAAGTCCCAGATGGCATCCCTTCCAATAGAAGGCTGTTTCATCTACAATGAAAATCTCTTGTTTAGTATAGCCACTTTCATTCATTATCTTACCAAATCTTCTGGGTAACCTGCTGTAGCTTCTACATCAACACTTGCTGCTTTACTTTGCACTTTCATATCAGGGAAATGGCTGCTTTTTTTTTTTTTTTTTAAGATTTTATTTATTTATTTGACACAGAGAGAGACAACCAGTGAGAGAGGGAACACAGGCAGGGGGAGCGGGAGAGGAAGAAGCAGGCTCCCAGCGGAGGAGCCTGATGTGGGGCTCGATCCCAGGACTCCGGGATCACGCCCTGAGCTGAAGGTAGACACTTAACAACTGAGCCACCCAGACGCCCTGGAAATGCCTTCTTTCCTGAAACTTCATGAACTGACCTCTGCTAGCTTCACACTTTTCTTCTGCAGCTTTTTCACTTCTCTCATCCTACAGAGAATTGAAAAGTTAGGGCCCTGCTCTGGATTAGACTTTGGCTTAAGGGAATGTTGTGATTGGTTTGATCTTCTCCCCAGACCACTGCAGCTTTTCCCATTTCAGCAATAAGGCTGTTTTGCTTTCTTATCACTCATGCGTTCATGCTAAAGCACTTAATTTCCTTTAAGAAAATTTTTCTTTGCATTTACAACTTGGTTAATTATTTGGTGCAAGAAGCCTAGCTTTCAGCCTGTCTCAGCTTTCGACATGCCTTCCTAAGCTTAATCACTTCTAGCTTTCTATTTAAGGTGAGAGATGTACAACTGTTCCTTTCGCTTGAACACTTAGAGGTCATTGTAGGGTTATTAATTGGCCAGCTTTCAGTATTGTTGTGTCTCAGGGAATAGGGAGGCCTGAGGCGAGGGAGAAAGATGGGGGACTGGCTGGTTGGTGAAGCAGTCAGAACATACAACATTTATCAATTAAATTTGTTGTCTCATATGGGCATGATTTGTGGTGCTCCAAAACAATTACAGTGGTAACACTGCAGATCACTGACCACAGATGACTATGACAAATATAATAATGAAAAAGTTTAAACATTGTGAGAATTACCGAAATGTATCACAGAGACATGAAATGAGTGAATGCTGTTGGGAAATGGCATCCATAGACATGCTTGCTTCAGTGATGCCATGGACCTTTAATTTGTAAGAAATGCAGTATCAGCAAAGTGAAATAAAGCAAAGCTCAATAAAATGAGGTATTCCTGAGTATTGCAGAATGATCACTATATTTAGTTAACATTCATATATGATTACTTATTTTTTTTACTGATGATGAATATTTTTTTAAGATCTATTAGCAACTTGCAAATGTGCAATTCAGTATTATTAGTCACTGTGCTGTACATGACATCCCTATGATTTATTTTTTTTTGTAACTGGAAATTTGTACCTTTTCACTTTACCCCCCACCCCTGGCAGCCACCATTTGTTCTCTGTATCTATTAACTTTTTTGTTTTTTCCTTTTCACGTACATGTGAAATCATATGGTATTGACATTCTCTGTCTAGTTATTTTACTTAGCATAATGTCCTCAAGATTCATCCATGTTGTCACAAAAGGCAAGATTTCCTTCATTTTTATGGGTGGATAATATTGCCTTATATATGTACACGAACACACACACATATACACACACACACATCACATTTTCTTTATCCATTCATCCTTTCATCCATTGACAGACATTTAGATTGTTTCCATATCCTGGCTATTGTAAATAATGTTGCAGTGAACATGGGGGTGCATATATCTTTTCAAATGAGTATTTTGTGTTTTTTGGATAAATACCCAGAAGTGGATTTGCTGGGTCATGTGGTAGTTCTGTTTTTAATGTTTTTGGGAACCTCCCTACTGTTTTCCATAGGAGGTGTATCAATTTACATTCCTGCTAGCAGTGCCCAAGGGTTCCCTTTTGTTCATACTTACCAACACTTGTTATTTCTTATCTTTTTGGTAATAGCCATTCTAATATTACTGCTTATTCGAGGCATGAAGTGATACATCACTGTGGTTTACATTTGCATTTCCAGTGTTGAGTACCTTTGATCTCTGTTGGGCAGCTGTATATTTCCTTTGGAAAAATGTATATTCAGATTCTCTGTCCATTTTAAAATGGGTGGTTTGGTTTTTTTCCTGTTGAGTTGTAGGAGTTCTTTATATTTTTTGGTTATTACCCCTTATCAGATACATGATTTGCAAATATTTTCTCCCATTTGGTAGGTTGTCTTGTGATTTTGTTGATGGTTTTCCTTGCTGTACAGAAGCTTTGTAGGTTAGTCTCACTTGTTTATTTTTGCTTTTGTTGCCTTTGCTTTTGGTTTCTAAAAGAAGCTCTTAAGGACCCGCTTCCATAGACTGGGAAGCCAAAAACTTCCTCATCATATCAGTTTAATATATTGCTTTAACTTAAGTCGTGATTTGTTTTTTCCCTCCTCTTTGGAAATTGTTTAGAATTTTTTGCCTATGTTTGGTCACCTTGTGTGAGCACAAGTTGAAAGAAAAAAAAATCTCAGTAACTTGGCTTAAAGATATATTTATGGTTCTGAGATATTTCTTCCATGTTTTTCAGTTATTAGAGTCATTAGATAATTCTGTCTTCATTTTGTTAGTGTGTTTCTGTTTTTATTTTTATTTATTTCTTGGATGCTGTGGGATTTTCTTCCTGCAATGATAATGAAGAAGTAGGGGGGATTTAAATAGATTATTTTTCGATTTCCCTGGTCAAAAAATTGTATTTATGTGGTATGAATTTGTGTTGACCATTCTATTGATGGATTATGAGGATTCTGTCTCTGTATGTCACTTTTATAAGTTAAAACATAGTTTTTTTAGTCATCTGCATAATTCTTAAAGTTACTTATTACGATTTGCGATATATGGTGTTGCCAAAATAGCTCTTAGGAACACACCATTATTCCTCAAAGAGGCAAGGAGAGGTGGAGCCTGTATTTATAGGATACTCTGGAGACTAATTAAAAATGACTAAATTGGTAGGAATGTAATCAATTATGTAATCCCTCTTTTATTAAGAAATGACCATTCCTTTTCCTTGTGTTCCTGTATCTTAGCCTTTTGTAAGCTATTATATTTTTCTCCTTAAGTGTCTGACCTAGATATCCTTGGTAATATCTTGCAGTCCATTAAATAATAAATCAAGGGACATTTCTTGGAGAGAACCTTCTTGGATAGAGGTAGTACTTTTCTAAACACTGATTTAATCCTGTTTTCTGCCACTTAGAAAAAGCCAACCTATCCACTTATTTTATATTTGCTAACAAACCTTCATATTTAGATATACTATTTAGATCTTTCTTAATTTTTGCATAATTTTTGTTTTCCATAACTGAGTGATTTCTTTACATGAGTGAAGTTCAAAGTCTCAGCAATGAGCCCTGAACCAGAAGTAGGGGGTTCATACATAAACTTGAAAATAAATTAGGATATCAGAGGATTTCAGTGAGATGACAGTTTATAAAAGGTAATCACCAGCCTCTGTGAGATGAAAAGATGGTGAAAAGGAGGGGCTTGGGTTGGATAAAAGAATGTCTGAATGAAAATTAAGGTCCGAAAATATTTTTTAAGTTAAAAGTTGTAAAAAAGTTTATCATTTTATTGGTGTTCTCCTTGTGAATTATTAACCATCAGCGGAGATTAACAGATTTCTTTGGGTATAGTTAAAAGTGCGTGAGTATTTACACCTGTTTCTTGTTTAGACTTTACAAGAGTTATTATGCTTATGTAAACAAAACAGAGTTGACCACAGGCAAAATTACTGGAAAAAAATTGCATACTATTTGGAAACTTGGTCTTCCTTTGCTTATGCAGTGTTCTGACGTAGAGGGCTTTTTTGTGTTTTAGAAGAGGTCTGTCAATGAAAAATGATATGCCCAGTGACTTTGCTGGTTACCGTTACAAAGTGAAAGATGCAGAACTGCCATTCACTGCACTTTTGATTAGCTTTATAGCTATAGAAGAGTGTATGTATTGCAATTCTCTGTTTTAGAAAACCAAGGATTTCACATCGAAAATGAAGCAAGTTGTGTCTGTACTCTTGCTTAGGATTTAAAAGCAAGCAAACAAAATACCCAAAGAAACAAAATTTTGTAGATTTCTACTTAAAAAAAATTCGACTTTTTATGTGGAAAATGGTGCTGTTGGGTGCACTAGATCTTTGAAAGATTTTCGACATGAAGCCTGATACTAGTCAGCTTTTTGTAGACCAAAGAATACTGTAGCAGTTTGAAACTTTAAGAGTTGTATTTTCTTGGCTAGTCGAGGGGATAATTATATCTTACATATTGGAATTTTTGTCAATTTTTTTTTTTTTTTGGTATCTGGAATCGAGTTATGGCTAAAAAGCCCTTTCTTACACCCCAGGTAAAGAAGAACTTACTCATAGTTTCTGTTAATACTTATATGGTCTCATTTTTTAAATATTTGGATCTCTGATCAATTTATACAACATTATTTATAATGTTTTATTATAATTATTTCTTAGAAATTCTTTCACATGTTGATAGGGGGACATTTAAATTATGTTGTGGATAGGTGGTAATGGAACAGGTGAAGATTCCTGAATAAGCTTGTTTTGAATGTTGACATTCAATGATATCATTGTCAAATTGATATCATTGACATTCAGTGATATCATATGTCAAACGATAATTTCAGTGGCAACTTCCATTTACTGAATATTTACCATGTACCTATCTGGTACAGTGAAGTGAGTATATACATTATCTGAGTTAAGCTCTATAGCTTTGTTTCGAGCTACACATTATTTCCCCATTTTCAGAAGAAGAAACAATGGCTTAGAGGGGTTAATGTAAGTTGTCCAAGGCTGCATAATGAATAAACTGTTATTGTTTAAATTTGAATCCATTTTTTGACTCCACAGCTATGACTTTTACTTAAACAGTATATTATGAGGTCACAGAGGTATTGAACAGTATGGCATAATTAGAACTGTTCGTAACACAGTATGACTGGAGTGAGGTTGGCACTTAATGGTATCATTTCTGGCTTGGGCAAATAGTTCTTTGAGGTACTGTTAACTAAGATGGAAAACATGAAGCAAAGCAGCTTTATGTAAGATAATGGGTAAGTTTGACTTAGCTACTGGACAGGTAAATGGAACTGTCTGATAGTTGAGTATATGGATCTGGAGGTCTGCATGTGGTTTGTGCTTAGAGATATGAATTTATGTGTCATTAGCTTACAGGTCATAATCCAAATAATGGGTTTTCAAAGTGGTAATAATGTGAACATTGGGAAGGTCGGAGGGTATAGGGAACAATGAAACTTAAGATTGAGTGGAGAGGGGCGCCTGGGTGGCACAGCGGTTAAGCGTCTGCCTTCGGCTCAGGGCGTGATCCCGGCGATCTGGGATCGAGCCCCACATCAGGCTCCTCCGCTGGGAGCCTGCTTCTTCCTCTCCCACTCCACCTGCTTGTGTTCCCTCTCTCACTGGCTGTCTCTGTCTCTGTCTCTGTCAAATAAATAAATAAATAAAATCTTTAAAAAAAAAAAAAAAGATTGAGTGGAGAAAGAATCTGAAGGGAAACAAGGACAAAATAGTCAAACTATTAGGAGGAAATCTAGGAGATAATGGTATTTCAGGTGCCAAAGGAAGAGGTTCAGGAACAGGGAGGGTCACTAGTAGCAAGTGCTCCTGAGAACTCAAGAATGATCAAGTAAACAGTATTCATTTGATTAATAGTAGGTGAAAGAAAAATTAGTATCTTAAATGATGGGTCCAGTAGAGTGATGAGGGGTGGGAGAGGAAGAAAAAAAAATGGAAACAAATCATTTGGAGACAAGAAATTTGGTTATAAAGGGAAGGTGTGATAGGGTGTTGGTAGCTGGTGTAAATGTGAAGTTGTGTCACAAGTGTGAGGTCCCCCCTTCCTACTTTCCTCCCTCAACGTCTCCCTTTCTCTTCCCCTTATGTGTTTCTTACCTTTCTTTCCTCCCACATTCCCTCCCTCCCGTTATTCTAGCTACTTTTCCTTCTTTTCCTGATGTGATACACCTGACCATTTAATGTTATAGGATGGGAATTTAACTTGGGACAATATGATGTCTTAGATTATGGCTATAAATATAAGTGACCTAAAGAGGTGTTAAAATGTTCAGGTATTAGATCAGAATGGTATTTTTTTTAAAGATTTTTATTTATTTGAGAGAGAGAGAGTGAGAGAGAACATATAGGCAAGGAGAGGGGCAGAGGGAGAGGGAGAAGCAGACTCCGCGCTGAGCAGGGAGCCCAATGCGGGGCTCAATCCCAGCACCCTGGGATCATGACCCGAGCTGAAGGCATATGCTCAACTGACTGAGCCACCCAGGCACCCCAGATCAGAATGATATTTTTAAGAGTTTCTTGAACCCAGGATCATAGTCACACACACCCTGTATGCTCAGAAATAAACATAATTGTCCAACAAATTTTAATGATCTTTGAAATAATAATGAAAATGATATCAGCGCAGTGCTAAACATTTTATATATTTTAGTCAATTTAAGTCTCATCAGCAAGTCTATGCCGATTTTAAAGGCAAGAAAACAAAAGGAAGTTAAACTTGCCAGTTGTTTTACACCTGGTATGACAATATCGTTCTAGAGTCTATGCTGTTAATTACAGGGCTGTATTCCCTCTTACTGTACTATAGTACTTATTTTCATGCCTTTAAAAGTTCATTAGGAATATTTTTATTATAAATTATAATTCAGAATTAGAAGTTAGACTATTTTGACATTTTAGAGAAATATGTTAGCATACAGAATAGTGAAGATTAGAAAAAATAATTTCTGGAAAAGATATATCAAGTACAAACATGAATTGAAATTCCAGTTTTCTGTATTTTAGTTAAAATAGTGAAATGCCTGTGGGACAAGGTAGAATACCTTGTCCAGTGTGGCACACAGTATCTTAAAAACTCAGTATTGCGACATAATAATAGTGTATGTAGGATAATTGAATGATCCCATACGGTGCCAATTAGAAATTGATATATTCCTTAGTTTTTAAATACCTAATGACCTTAAAAATGTCTTTCTTTAGGGAAAAATGCAATTTCCATTGTGAGCTGCCTTCCAGAATTTATGGTAGAACTTCGCTGACGTTGCTACTGATGCCAATGTGGAATAAAGGTCTTTATAATTTAGAAAGTCAAAACATATAAATGGATTACTGCTAAGAACGATTTAGTTACTCTCCTTAAACTTTAAAACACATAATTCAAATACATTTGAGTTTTTAGAAAGAGTTTTGAAAATATAGTAATAATACATATAATCTTTTTATTTTGCCCTTATCAGTATTTTTGTCTTATTTCATCTTGGCAGTCAGCTTTCTTTTCATGACCTTTGTATTTGAACCTAATCAAAATCTAATAATATTTTGTTGTCAGACTAATTACAGGATTCTACTTCAACATTACTTTTTTATGGAAACAATTCAGTGAACTAAAATTGATTTTAACATGAAAGTTCTTTTGCCTGTTATAAAAGTAGTTAACACAGAGGCAGTTGGGTTAGCTATTTTATTGTATTTTATTTTTTTAAAGATTTTATTTATTTATTTGAGAGAGAGAGAGAGCAAGCGTGGTTAGGGGGGTAGGGACAGAAGGAGAAGGAGAGAGAGAATTTCAAGCAGACTACCTGCAGAGCGCTGAACTGGATCTGGCGGTTGATCTCACAACCCTGAGATCATGATCCTAGCTGAAATCAAGAGTCAGACAGTTAACTGATAGAGCCACCCAGGCGCCCTGGATTAGCTGTTTTAAAGTAACTATTCTTCCTCTTAGCTCAGGTTATTATAATACATATTTAATTGATTTGACTTGCCTACTGGGTCATAAGGTTACTGAGTACATGAATGCATCTGTCTTGCTCACTTTATCTTCTTCAGGCTTAGTGCTTGTGCTGGGCATTAGTAGGCATGCTAGTGCTTTTTCTTAACTGAATAGATGGATAATATATTTGAATACTTTCAGTTGGAAATGCACTGCTTATGGTAATGTGTTATGTAAACACTAAGACATTATTAAATTGTTTCATTGCCTGGGTCTCATGTGGAAATGTCATATTAAATTTAGAAATACTAGTTTTAGATTTTAGATAATGGTCCCTGAGGAATGGTCATAGAATATTCATTTTATTTCATTGCTTTTGCTTCCCTTACCCTTTTCTCCTCCCTTCTCTCTGCTGTTTTTCTTCCTTTCGACCTGTTCTTGACTTTCTTTTGGATAATCCTTTATTTATTTATTTATTTATTTATTTATTTATTTATTTATTCATTCATTCATTCATTCATTCGTTTATCTATTTATCTATTTATGTATTTTTATTTGTTTGTTTATTTATTTATTTATTTATTTATTTATTTATTTATTTATAGTATCTGGAGTCCATCTTTCTCCAGCTTCTCCTGAGATTATACTGGACCATGACCACTCTACTTCAGTTGGCTGCCTCTCTTCTGAGCCCATCATTTCATCACCAGAGAATACACACGCAGAAAACAGCATTGTCACTCAAACTGTTCCTAAAGCACAGGTAAAGGCAAGTGTATTTTTATAAGGAGTTTACATACTTAAAACAATTATAGGCTGGTTTAAATGAAGCTTTTCTGATTTTTTTTTTTTACTTATTTTTCTGAAAAATATTTTTGTAGATATTTTAACTTTGAGGCTAATATCTAGAATTGAAAAAACTGAATAATATGTTTGTTTTGTGGCATAACTGCAAAGTATTTAAGTAGCCATAGTTACCAAATTACAGTTAAAATTATCATTTATTAAAATTGACTTTGGTTTGCATTTCAAATTTTCAAAACATCAAAAGAAAAAATAATAACAAAAAAATAATTATTTATCTTTTCAGGGAAGCTTACCCTATTTTTTTTTTAGGTATTGGAGTGTTCATTTCAATTTTAGAGTAAAAACCAAAAAGATAGTAGTCATAGGGTTTATTCTTTCAAATATTTGTTGATCCAGGCATTGGCCTAGATGGTGCAATTAGTCCAGATATCCAAAGTACAGTACACAAATCTTGAGTCACCTGTTACCTTTACTAGAGAGGATTGATGATCAATTAGTGGTTATTAATACATTTCAAATCTGATTTACAATTTAAAAAATATACAAATTCTGGATGTTTGTATAAATTTAAGAACTGATGAGTATCAGATGTGTCTATACTTAATTATATGCTTTCAAGCATAAGAAAATGTTTTAAGTTTTTTAGTGCTTTGCTTGCAAAATAATAAATGCTTTAGACTTTAGAGGGAATTTTGTTTCTTAGCTGCACAGATCAGGTTGTTGTAACAGTTTGAGGTCTTCTGTTGATTTACTTAAAGGGTGAAATAATTTCAGAACCTTTGCTACAACTTAATTTCCAAATGTGGTTTCTGGTGCCCTTTGGATGTTTTCATTATTGGTACAGTGTAAACTTTCCCCTCTTGTGTATTTTTTTTTTTTTTTAATGTGGTTTAGATTCAGCAATCAACACACACTCATCTGGATATCTCACTTTTTCCATTGGGTTTAAATGATGAGAAAAGTAATGGAACAATTGCTCTTGTGGATGATTCTGAGGATCCTGGAGCCAATGTATCAAACATACAGCTTCAGCAGAAAATTTCAAGTCTGGAGATGAAACTCAAAGTTTCTGAAGAAGAAAAACAGAGAATTAAAAAGGTATATTTACATTTGCCTAAAAAATAAATGTTTGAATTGCATAGACTCAAAATTTGATATAATCCCAATCTCTGATTAAAAACTCATGAGTGGAAGGAGATGCTGTCTTCCTTGGCTATAGATTTAAATTAGTTTTAAGAGTTTATCACTTAGAAGTCTTTGATAAGCAACGGCTAGTCTTAGATACGTACTTTTAAAGATATGAATATTTCCTACCAAATTTTTTTCCTCTAATGCTCTTCTTCCGATTTATTTTTATTTACTTTGATATGTAGAGATGGTTTGTGCTGATTGCAGTCAGTTTCGATGCTATTCATTTATTGGTGTGAATAATTTTAGTGGTGTATCAGTGTTAACACAGGTCTGGAAATGAGAGTGGGGCATACAATCTGTAATAATGTTGAGCTTTAAACCATACTTCCTGTAAGTTCTTTCCTTACCGAATATTTTCTGGTGTGTTCATTGAAAAAACTGAATATATTTGATGCCATTAAATATTATAAAATCTATGCTTGGATTTTTCTTTTAGGATGTGGAATCATTGATGGAGAAGCATAGTGTCTTAGAAAAAGATTTCCTTAAGGAAAAAGAGCAAGAGGCCATTTCTTTTCAAGATAGATACAAAGAACTTCAGGTAAACCCCATGAATTTAAAATTTAATATGTGGGCCTTTTTGTGGAAGCATGTAATATAATTTCAAAAGTGTTTAATAAATACTTTATGAAGGATCAGATGTTTTCTTCAATATGTAAAATGTTGACCAACAATGGATGAAATTAATGATAAATGCCGTTTTGAAAAGTGTGTATCTGTGAGAAGCAATGAGGGTTAGTTGAGACTCAGTTTGGTGAAAGATATTGTTTCTAATGGATAAAACTTAGAAATTGTTACTCTGATTTTTCTTACTGTGATTACATTTGAAGAGTTTGGAGTACTGTAACTTCCAAAGTGAGATATTTAACCTTTTTCATAAATTGTAATCAATGTCTTCTCCTCTTCTCCCTGAATTTCCTTAATAAACTTGTTTCTTCTGCAGTCTTTCCCATCCCAATAAATGGCAGCTCTGTATTTCCACTTGCTAAGGCTGATACCCACGTTTATCCCATGTCTGTTCCTTTATCACAGCTTGTTAGCTCTACCTTCAAAATGTCCAGCTTTTGATTGTTTGTCCTTAGGGTCACTGCTACCCCCCCATTCTAAGCCATCCTTATTTCTCCCTTGGAATACTAAAGGATCTTCTAACTGATCTTTTTGCTTCTGTCATTGCCCACTTACAGACCATTCTCCCCATCGCAGCTACTGTGATCTAATACTTAAAGCTGATCATGTCCTTTCTCTGCTCTGAAACCTTCATGGCTTCTCATCTCACCCAAATTAAAAGCCAAGTAAGTCCTTAAGATGGTTTGCAAGGCACTGCATTCTCTTTTATCCCCTCTCCCCATCGTTTCCCTGCCTTTTCTCCTCAGTCATTTTGCCTTATCCCTGTCTGGAACACTCTTCCCTCAATTCTCTGCATGGTTTCTTTTTTATATCATTCAAATCCCTGTGCAAATATCACCTTATCAGAGAAGACCTTTCCAGACAATGCTGACATCCCTGTCAACCTTCCTATACTCTGTTTTGTTTTTCTCCATAGCACTTTTTACATCTGACAAACTATATATTGACTTGTTTTTTTGTCTAGATTGGTTTAATGGTCTCCTAAGTGGTCTTCTAACCTCTACCCTTGCTCTTCTCCCTAATGAGTTTTTATTTCAGCAGGTAATGTTTTTAAAAATGTAAATCAAATCATTTCCCGACCTCAATTCTCGGTCTCCTTCCAATGTAAATCTTCTGACTTCTCCAATTTTTCCAGCTATTTACTTACACCAAACGTCTTACTTAATAAGGTCCAGGTGAATGCGTTGAGTCTGTCTCAGGGAGGGCATTCCTTGGCTGTTGGAGTGGTGAGTGGAGGGAGATGGTTTGTGATTCATTCACAGTCTCTCTGACTGGAATGCTCTTCTATCCGCAAAGCCCTGTCAAAAAAGAACAAAGCGGGGCGCCTGGGTGACGCAGTCATTAAGCGTCTGCCTTCGGCTCAGGGCATGATCCCAGCATTCTGGGATCGAGCCCCACATCAGGCTTCTCTGCTGGGAGCCTGCTTCTTCCTCTCCCACTCCCCCTGCTTGTGTTCCCTCTCTCGCTGGCTGTCTCTCTCTGTCAAAATAAATAAATAAAATCTTTAAAAAAAAAAAAAAAGAAAAAGAAAAGAAAAAAGAAAGACTTGAAAATAAGGGAATGGGTGAGCTGTGTTCTTTCAGTGTCTTATGGGGATATTGTTTAATGGACTTTGGATTATTCAGGAGAATGTACTTTATTTTACTCACTGTTTGCTATTGGTTGTAAGTCTCAGATATATTGACATTACATGTTAATTATTTTTTTTCCCAGAAGAGACATTAAGTCATTTCTGTTAGAAAAGATAACCTCAGAAATACTCTTTATTGCCCTGTAGGACATTGGCCAGTTTTGTCTCCAACCTCGTGCTCTTTGTTTAACACACCATTATTTAAATTTTATATATATATATATATGATATATATCATATATATATATGTATGTATCTTCAAATGCTCTTTAAACCAGTCTTAACATCTGCTTCCTTCAGTCTTAACATAGGTTATTCATTTATTAATAAATGAGTAGAATAAATCTTTGGCATATGTTCAGTTTATATTTACATGAGTCACATTTTAACTTTCTGAATAATATACTTCTAACAACTCTCACTGAACCCTAGCTTCCTTCAAATACCTGCTCAAATGCTACCTTCTTACGGATGCTTTCCTTGACCTTGCATTAGAAAATAAGACACTATGTAAATGCTTAGCATTTCCTACCTTCCCTTGCTTTTTTCCTCTTCCTCATAGCATTTATTCACCTGTTACTTTGTTTTAATTTGGTTATTTTTTGTTTTCTCCCACCAGAATGTAATTTTTATGAAATTACGAGCTTTCTTTCCCAGTGCCTAGGGCCATATCTGGCATATAATATGGGCTCACTTAATATTCTGGAATGAATGAATTCACTCATATAATGCAACCTGTTTCCCAAAGGCTAATTATGTTGCGTACAGCCACACTTAACAGCCCCATACTTGGAACTGTAGTGTTTATTAGAAGATGCGATACTGAATACTGATAGAACTTTATATAGAACTTTATTTTTTTTCTGCCCGTAATGAGTGACTTATTCTGCACCCTTTAGTGAGACATACACCTTTGCAAATTCAGTTTCAGTTTCTCAGGCTGTTAATGAGAACATACTTGAGATGCCATCTAAGACTTCACATACACTTTGAGCTTTTCATAGTAAGGACCAATATAAATCCAAGTGACATGATCATGGTTGTCGTACTGCTTGTACTATTAACAGTGATAATACAAGAGTAACAAGTTGAGTCTTCAAAACTCATATTCAATTTAAAAAGATCTTTTGTAGGAAGCAATACTTCCAAAGAAAACTTTTTTTCAGATAATTTTGCTTCCACTCCAAGAAGGGTCTGTCTCCTTTTTATACCACGTGAATAAAAGGGTAAACTGACTTATTTTATCACCTTGGCCAGATAAATGATAGAAAAATGTACTAGGAGGTCTCATAGCCATACTGAACTAAAAGGCAAGCATGCCATTCAGCAATGCTTTTTGTTGTTGTTATTATAGTTCTGTAGGTCCTTGTTCCGTACATTTTTTCTTCAGGCTGTTTTCTTCCTGCTGTTCAGTCTGAATAATTTTTATTGTTCTATCTTGAGTTTACTGATTCTGCTTTTGAGTCAGTTCTTTGCTATTTATTCATTTTGTATTTTTCAGTTTTAAAATTTCTATTTTGTTCTTTTTTTTTAATAAGATTTTATTTATTTTTGCAAGAGAGAAAGAGAGAAAGAGGGAGTGAGTAGGAGCAGGGGGGAGGAGCAGAGGGAGAAGCAGCCTCCCCACTGAGCAGGGAGCCCGATGCAGGGCTGGATCCCAGGACCCTGGGATCATGACCTGAGCTGAAGGCAGACACTTAACCAACTGAGCCACCCAGGCACCTGCTTGGTTCTTTATATCTTCTATTTCTTTGCTGAAACTTTTTTTTCCCCTCATGTTTTAATCATGTTCATCATTACTTATTTAAGCAATTTTATGGTAGTCACCTTAAACTCCTCCTCAAATAATCTTAACGTCGGTGTCAACTTATTGCTGTCTGTTTATGGTCTTTACTTATTCAAGTTGAGGTTTTTCTGAGTCTTGGTGTGATGAGTAGTTTTAGTTACATCCTATGCATTTTGGGTATTTCATATGACTCCTTGGATCTTGATTAAGTCTGATATTTTAACGTGTCTCCTGACACTGCACAGTTGGGAGAAGGTAGACGTCACTTTGTTAATGTCAGGTGCAGCCTTTGACTTTCTGGGTCGAAAGGGTGCCTCCTTAATCCTGGGGAAAAGTGGTATCTCAGGCCCCCCATCAGCGTTGGCTGATACCACCCTGCTTGGCAGGAGGAGAGACACTTCGTTGCTCTCCCTCATGTGCTTGTACTAATAACATGGAGTGGGGAAGCCTTGTTACCTCTGAATGGTTGTAAAAGTTGTGACTCCCCGCTCGGCTTTTTCTGACACAGGAAAGGAAGGAGAGAGAGCCTCCTTATGTCTGGGTGGGTACTCAGGTCTAACAAATGCCTCCCAACTTGGTTTTCTCTGCTATCGCCCAGAGGGCAGCAGGGGTGGGATGGGAACCCTCCCTACAGCTGGTCAGGATGGAAGTCTGGGCTTAGCACTTTGGCCTTGGCTCACAGAGATGGATGTGGGGTCATATTTTTTTCCATGGGGTTCAGCTGTCATCAGGCCATTTGTTATCTACAAGTTTTTTGTTCTGCTGAGTTGCCCCTACCGTGGTCCTTTGGCTAGAGAGGAAGGGCTTTTCTTGGGGTTATTGTTTCCTGGTTGCTGGCCATTCCAGTACCCAGTTTGGGATGTATGAGGCTAAAAGAAAACTCACAGAACTAAATGCTGCTTCAATCCTTTTTGACCCCAGGTTCCTAGATCTCTCTTCTTGCCACCTTCTAGAATCATCTTACATTTGTTTTATAAATATAATGTCTAGGTGTTTTAGCTGTACTTATTGAGAAAACAGGAGAAATGCATCTACTTCAGTCTATAAGTGCACTAGAAAAGAACATTCTAAATTTTCAGTGTTCTTTGTTGTAGCTACAGTAGGAAAACTAACTTCACTGTTAAAATACATTAACTTAAAGGAGATATTTTAACAATTTTTTTTTAAAGAAATAGTTTACGTAATCAGTTTTTGGAGTCCTTGTAAATAGAGGAAGGGCAAATAAAAATATGGATAACTCATACTGGGAAATAACTCGTAAGACTCTATTTTTGCTTTATACTTACCAAGTTTGTGCATGTATGGGTGTATGTGTTAGACTTTCTGGAAATGTATTTTCGATAAAAATATTTAAATTAAATTGTACAGACCAGATTAATTAAGAATTTAGAAAATCTTAGGCTTCACTATTTGACCTCCTTTTTGGTAATCCACTTTTTTTCTGGGGATATAGCCTTTTTTTCAAACTGATACAAAGCTAGTTCAATCTGATAATTTTTTAGGAATAAGAGATGTTATTAAATTTGTGTCAGAAGAGGCCACTGTATGATATATATGTATATATAGGATGAAATATTAGCAAAAATGAGTTTTAACATAGTAGATATTTATTAAATTTCTTGCTTGAATTTATGGCTTGCCAGTCATTCTTCAGATATCTGAAAGTCTATTTATTTTCTGTAGAATATGGAAATCCATATATTTTCTATATTAAGACATATAACATACAGATCTTCTAAATATTTGTGGAGCTTAATGAAATAGAAAAAGCTTTATGTTATTTATGATGACAGGGATAATACATTGGTGCCTATCTCTCCGTGGTATCTTAAGTAAAACACAACATTCAGGAATACAAAGAGATAGTACTGACAAGACTAGATTAAATTACCTGAGAAGCCTTTCTCTTAAAAAATGTTAGTATGCTTATGTGTTTATAAGAATAATGTGTTTATTGTGGAAAATAGGGACAATTCTGAAAAATAAAAGTTCATCACCATAAACAATCCAGGTATTTTCATGGGATCTCAAAGTGGAGGGCTTAACTTTTCAGTTTTGCAAATAAATCTACCTCTACTTAGACCATTGTTAGGTGTGCCTTTGTTAAGATTTTAGTCTAACCAGAGAAAGAGTAATTAATAAATGTAATGTTTGTAAAACCTTAAATAAATTTTTTTTTTTTTTAAAAAAACAGCAGTAACTATTACAGAGAGCTCTAACAGTGTTGTTTTATGTGATATGGTCTAATTACCAGGATAGGTGGAGGGGTGTGAATGTGCCTGTAACAGAAGGAAATAAGGAACACTGTGAACTCTGCAGTACAATGGGGGTGTGCACTACCTCTCCTTTCCTGTTCTGTCCAGGGTGTGTAGCCCAACTAGAGGAAGAAAAGTGAGTCATGCTGCATTTGTCAGAGGTAGCTATTTAAAGGACTTTTCATGAAACTTGGAGAACTCATCTTAGTAGAATTTGTATTCCAAATTCTTTTGTCTTCTTTTTCTGACTCCCATAGCAAATTGGTCTGCATGCAGATTGGTCTTGAGAGGACTGAAGAAACTTGGCAGCTTGTCAGGTCACACCTGATAGTAATAATGCGACCACATTTAAAAGAAATTGAATTAACAGATGCAACTGTTTATTAAATTTTCATCTCTGATAGTTGTCAAAATTGGTAGCTATGGCTAGCTTTGGGAATTTTCTGTATAAACTTTTTAAACATTGGGCCTGTTCTTCCAAATGCCATTTCCTATTGAAATGCCTCCTGGTTATACTATGATTCTGTTTGAGAATTAATTAAAACAAAACAAAACAAAACAAAACAAAACAAAAACAGTTATGTGAAAATACGGTGTTTCATTTAATAATGTTTAAATTGACCTCATAAATGGATTTATACTGCTTCAGGTTACTACCTATATTCTGTTGCCCATTTCACAGGTTATATTAATTAAATAAATAGATATCATTCTTTTTTTCTTTTTAAAGAATGTATTTATTTAGAGAAAGAGAGAGAATATGAGTGGAGGGAGGAGGGGCGGAGGCAGTGGGAGAGAGAGAATCTCAAGCAGACTCCATGCTGAGCATGGATCCCTACCTGGGGCTTAATCTCACAACCCCAAGATCATGACCTGAGATAAAGCCGTGTCAGTCGCTAACCGACTGAGCCACCTAGGTGCCCCAAACAGATATTATTCTTAACGTTTCTGTTTACTTGTTCAAAGTGAATGCTAGTCAGGTGTTGGATGCTTATGCTGTTAGCCAGAGACTAATGTGGTTATTGTGCTTTACGGCACTTGGCTGAGGGTAGGTTTGAGCAGTGGCTTGATGACCTCTGAGCATTTAGTTTGATGACCCAGTATGTGAGGAAGTAACCAGTTCTGCATAGGTAACCTGAAATGTAGTTTCACTCCCACCAAGAAGTAGAGTATGCTAAAGGAAATACCGATTAAGCATAACTTGAACACGTCCTGTTCACTCACCTATCTTCAAGAATGATTAACAGCATTATGAAGAAGAGGAAAGAAATGAAAGGAAAATAAAAATTTTATGTTTTGTTTGGTCTCAAATGCCTTTCATTTAACACTGTATATTTTAGATTGAGTGAGATAGTGGGAAATGAATAAATTTCAGTTGTTAGGAAACCTACCCTCTTTACAACCCCCATAAAGGGAGAGTCATTAAGACAGATCTAAGAATTTTCTTTCTTATTCCAAAATAAATTGAATTGTCAAATCCAGTGTAAATTTGGAAGACCTTTTTGTCAAACTGTATTAGAACAATAAGCATTGGAGCAAAAGGTTTGTATGTTTTTAAAAAAAGTTTATTCAAGACAAGCTGAAAGAATTATATATAAAAATAAGCAACATTTTAAGGGTATTTTAGTTAATGTGTTAGTTATACATTTCTTTAAGACTTTTAGGTCAAAATAATACATTTAAAATATTGTTTTATATAGTAGTTTTCACTAATTTCTTCATTTTATCTCTTTTACTTCACTGATTTGACTGCCTTTAGATGTTAAAGCGGGAGTCCTCAGTCATGGCTCACATTAGAATCTCTAGGAAAAGCTTTAAAAAATGTTCAAGTCCTATCTCACACCAGTTAAATAATGCGTTCAAGTGGTTCAAACATCAAAAGTACATATAGTAAAAAAGGTGTACATACAGTGAAAAGCCTACTCCCCATCCTGTGCACAATCCACCCACTTCCTGTTCCTTTCAACAGGCAACCACTGTTTACTTTTATCCTTCCAGAGTCTTTTATGGTGAATACAAAACCCAACTCTAAAGGGATGGATGGGTGAATGAATCAATGAATGAATGAATAAATCCATCTTCCATCCCCTTTTTATATAGATGGTAGTATACTAAGTACACTTTAATTATTTATTTTTACAAATTTTCCTCCTTCCCCTCCTTATTTAAGAGTATTTCTTGGAGGTGCTGCCATAGTGGCTCATTAAGAGATTTCTTACTGAGTTTTCTTTTTACGGGTATCTGAATATATTATTCCATTTTTTCTGTTATGAAGTATTGCTGTCAAAGACTTAATTTCAATCTAATTTTTCTTTTAATTATTTTCTTTTTAGACAAATTTCTTTTTTTATTTTTAATAATTTTTTATTATATTATGTTAGTCACCATACAGTACATGCCTAGTTTTTGATGTAAAGTTCCATGATTCATTACTTGCGTTTAACACCCAGTGCACCATGCATACGTGCCCTCCTTACTACCCATCACCAGCATATCCCATTTCCCTTCCCCCTCCTCTCTGAAGCCCTCAGTTTTAGACAAATTTCTAAGTTGTTGTTCTTTAATGTCAAATAATTTTATTGGAATATGCCCTGGTATTGGTCAGTCTGAACTGATTTCTCTAGATTCACAATGTGTCCCTTTAATATGTATAGATTCAATTACATTTTTAGAATCAAGGAATTTTTATTAAATTATAAATTTAATTCTTGTTTTATATCCTATTTTTTCCCCTTCTGGTGACTCTTGTACGTTGGATAGTGTTTGTGTTCTATGTTAACCTTTGGTGTTGAATCCTTTCCATTGCTTTCTTCGTTTCTTTCTGATCTAAAACATGTTTCCCCATTTATTTTATTTCTCTTAAGGTATTTTCAATTTAGCTTATTTGATCTTATGTTCTTTTTAGTTTAGTGATCATTTTGGAAATGATTCATTCTGTCATAATTCTTTCCTGAAATTTCTCCTATCATTTGAGTCTCTCTATAGTATGATTTATGTTGCTCCTTAGTTTATCACTTTCATAATACCTTTTAGTTCACTTTGAAATATAAGTGTGGAGTTTTAAATTTCTTTTTTAATATATATTTTTGCTTTTCTTTTATTTTCTGTAGGCCTATGATTCTGTTCCTCCTTTTACATATATAATATTCTATGGGATTTGACTTTAGTACTTTTGTGTTATTTGTTTTTATATGGTATTAGTTTTCTTGACCTTTTAAAGGAGAGGAGTGATTGAAGATGGTTTTATCCCCTCATGATTCTATAGTGCTCTCATGTTTTTGTCAGATTAAAAGATTATTGACACATTTATAGATTTTTCTGACTCTGTTCCCTTCTTCCACTTCTATCTTGAAGTCCTCTTTTTCTCCTTTCTCTGGCTTGGTCAGTTCGGATTCTCTTCCCAGCTATTTCTCCTCAGTCTGGCGCTTTCTCCTGAAAGTATTTAGAGTTTATCAGAGCCAGTGTATCCTGGGCCATTGATACTTACTTGTACTTACTCCCTATTGGAATGTACAGGCCCTTCAGTTTCAGCTGCTGTCCTCATATTGGCCTGCTAACCTCTCTGGTTAGTATCTGTTCGCTATTTTGGAGTTCCCGTGTCTGCCTGATACCTCTTGCTTTCATCTTTCTTCTTGCACAGAATCTGTTGCCATGCACGTCTTCGGACGAGTCACAGTTTATCATTCCTTGCTCCCATTTTGGCATTCATAGAAACACTGTGACATCTGTTTTTGTGATAGCTATTGAATATGAGGTTTTGGTTCTATTTTTTTAGGTGCCCTGTGTTATTGTGAGGAACTTTTGAGAGGTCTGAAAACTCTGCACCACTACTGTCATATACTCACTATCCACTCACTGTTAATTATTATTAAAGGGAATTACCTGTGATAGTTAGGGTTACATGTATGCTTTTCCTGTGGATATCACCTCTTATGGAATTAGGAGTAGTTTGCAGGGAGTTGGAGGTCACATTCATGCTTGATGAAATTTGAGGGAAGAGACCATATTTTGGTTTTGTACACTATTGCTTGGTACTTGTAGATGTCTGTGAGAATTGTTGAAATGAAGAAGACAATGTCTATAAAGTTAAAAAAAAAAACTGCTTGAGAAAACTGCTTTATTCTTTGTTTTTGTTTTCAGTTTTATAGAAAGTCAGTTGTATCACATTTTCCCGAGAGTCACTAAATCTCTCATGCTTTATTCCATTTTTTAAGTGAAGATGACTTTTTAAAACAGTAATTTGAGGAGGAGGGTATTTACAAGCGTATCTACGGAGCTACTACTCACTTGATTTGTTTTTCAACATGTAACTTGTGTTTGTACCTTTTTACTTCTATCTGTAGATTCAGACCACAGCACCGTGATTGATATTCCTAATAAGGATCTTAAGTCATTCCCTCCCACCTCCCCAAATTATTAATAATCTTGAGAATAAACTTTGTTTTATACTATTTATCTTCATTCACAATCTTTATTCTCTACTTTAGCAATTAGCAATCTTTTCCTAACTTATTTGGTTAGCAACTTTTTTTTTAATGAGGATCATTTTTAAAAAATAAAAATAACATTTTGTTTTCAAAATTAAAAAAGCTTAAGCTCTTTTTTATTAAAAACTCTAGCTTGTTGGATACAGTTTAAATAATGAAAAATTAGGAACATTTTAAAAAGCTCCGCCCCCCCCATTTTATCATCAAAATAGGGAGTTTGAAAAAGAAATAAATACAATTTCTTTAGTACTTTTCTAACTAATGGGAAGAATGTATACTTTAAAAACTGGATTATTTGTTACTAAATAACCACAATAATAAAAAAAATTGAGCTTTTAGTCTCAAAAAAATGCCAAGATTAGGGACATTTTTGAAAAAAGATAATATAGGTATAGGTTTTTGAAATTTAATGCTTGTCCATATTTTGAAGGCATTATGTAATTTTTCTCATTCCTGTTCTAATAATTCAGAAAATCAAATTGTTCTTTTATTTGTCAAAACTAAATTGAATAATTTTAAAGTCATTAGAAGAATACCATCTTCTGTTCTACAGGCTAATTGACCATTGTGAGAATGATTTTCCTCCCTCACACAATGATAGAAATTTAAAGTGTTTGCAGTACCTCCTCAAATATATGATAACATAGATTTTTAAAAACACACCATCAGTTTAATAATAGACTTTGAGGGGACAGAAAAGATGACATTAAATATGTATTTCAAGACATCCTAATTTTGGAGATCTTAAAGTATAATGAAATAGACATCTTAGACTTGATTCAGTACATAAAATGGGTTTTTGTGTTCCAAATACTTTTCATATTTAGAATTTGTAAGTAGTTTAGTTAGAAATATGAAATGGTTAAAAATAGTAAAACATGTAAACTGTTTCAGTTAGTTTAAACTAAACTTCAATGATTTTGTAAATTTCAGGGTTTTCTCCTGTTTTTAAATTTAAAAATAGTTCCTCAATTTAAATGAATAAGCCTCATTAAAGAGGTTTCCTACCGAAAAAAAATATTAATACCAAAAAATAGATTTAGAGTCCATCTTAAATTTAGGTACATAAATTCTCAATATGATTGTCCATAGAATCTCTTCAGCAAGCATGTATTACTTCTGTATATTCACACGGTCTTAAAATTTTTACCTATTTTTAATTGTGACTGGTTCAAGGCTGGATGCTAATTTCGTAGCTATAATTTCTTTAAAAGTTAAATAGTACATGTCTACTTGAGGTCCGTGCTAATGTAGGGGATAAATGAACACATTTCAGAAATGCTAAAGAATTGTCATATTTATTCTGTGACATTGAGTTTGGTCTTTAATTTACCTTAAAAATTTAAATAACTTTAAAAATTGTCTCTTCAGCATATAATTTGATGAAATATAATTTTAGTGTTTAGTCATCCTGTATGCTATTAGGATGTTTGTAAGCACATTTATCACTTCAGGGGTGTGTTTTATCTTCTTTACTAAATTGTAAATCAATCATCCAAGGAATATTCTTAGATTGCACACAGATTTTTTTTTTTTTGTACCCACTAATGTTTTTGAGAAGAGCTTAGTGATAGATTGTGTGTGTGTGTGTGTGTGTGTGTGTAATGGTATTGCCAAAAAAATAGGAAAACATGGGCTTAAAATGTGGCTAAGTGTCATTCTCATCTAGTGGTGAGGCAAACCTGTTATTTGTGAATACTCTAGTTTACAATCTCAAGGGATGTATTTACTGTATTTCCCTACTTATCTGAGGTCAAACTCTGACCTCAACCATTCTAGAACAAAGCCACAGACCTCAGTAGTAAATGAAAAGACTGGTTTGAAGCAAATTTATTTGAAATCTATGTATTTTGTTTGATAGATAAGTCATGGAGCCTTTGCCTCTCAACCAGACAGTTGAATATAAAGTAAAGAAGTAAAGGCTACTATACTGAATAGTAGCCAGAAATGAATGTTGAAGGAGAAGAAAATCTGAGAAATTTTTGGATGGGCTTAGGTGGCTCCCAGGTCTGTGTTTTCTATTTTTTTGTTTAATGGATTTTTAGTTTAGGACTTTTCTCAGGCAGGAACATTAACTGTGGAAAGAGGTGACTTAAGGGATATTTGCTATATGTTAATAAATAAGAGTTGCTTTGACAAGCTCTACTGTCCGTTCCTCTTTACTTGTTGAGAAGGGTGTGGGTTTTTATATATTCTGTCTGAGGGAAGAAAGATACTGCGATTTTTGAAGGGGATAGGCAAGGAATTTACTATCTAAAACCTTTTCACAATACAGAGTATGGCCTAAATCTGAAACTGGCAAGATTATTATATAGAATAAATGCTGTCTGAGCATTTTGTGATTGGCTTAGCTTGTTCATTCCTACTTCATCTTCATGCTTTAGCTCTCACCTGAAAGACTACTTCCTGAGACAGCCTTTTTCTGACTGCTCTGGCTAAAATAGTTCATCCTTTCCCCCTTCTCCCTCCTGGTTTACTTTTCTCAAAGGAGTTAGCAGAATATTGTTTATGTATTTACTGTTTGAATTGTATTTATTGTTTTCTCCCAGAATGTAAGTTCTTGGAGGGAGACGTTTTCTCATATTTAATCATTACATTTTCAGCTCGTAGAATAGTGCTTGGCACACAAAAAATATATGTTGGTTGATTGATTGGTTGGCTGAAACATGTGACTTGTGGAGTGCTATGGATTCAATCTATTGCCTCTCCTCTCCCACCCCCAACACCCAAATTCAAATGTTGAAGCTCTAACCCCTAAGCGACGGTGTTTATAGATGGACCCTTTGGGAGATAATTAGATTTCAATGAGTTCATGAGGGTGAGGCCCTCATGAGAAGATTAGTGTTCTCATAAGAAGAGACACCAGAGAGCTTGATCACTCTTCTCCCTGCCCTGTGAGGAACAGCTCGAAGACAGACTTCTGTAAACCAGAAAGAGAGCTCTCACCAGAAACTGACCATACTGGCACCCTGATTTTGGATTTCTAGCCTCCAGAACTGTGAGAGTAAATTTCTGTTGTTTAAGACACCGGTCTTTTACTTTGTCATGGGAGCCTTAGCAGACTAAGACAGAGAGTGTAGGTGTTTTATATTTAAAGCTATAGTGTATTATTTCATCATCCGTTTAATACCTACTGTTGTGATCCATCTCTAAGCTTAAATTCATTCGGATTCAATTTTAAGAAGATAAAAGTAAAGTATGTTTTAGTTTATACTGTAAAGCTTCTAAAGGAATTTATGGTTTTTGAAGGAGATTTTTGTGATGAAAGTATTAGGAGCAATGTATATTTTCTTTCCAGCTAATACCTGTATTATCCTTGTATCCTATTAAATAACATCTTATAAGAAAATATTAAATTTGGTTTCAGCTGTGGATACAGAGTAGAGAGCATTTTAATAATGAAAAGTAGAGGTAAATATGCTACTTACTCCATCTGCTTCTAAAATTACAGACTAGCTGCCAGGGAGTTTCACAAGTTAGAGCAGTGTCTGAAATCACAGAGCAGCACGAAACCTGCAGAATCTGAAAAGGCAGCCTTCATGGCAAACACTAACCTGCTCTTTACTGCATAGGAATTTATGGATATGGCAACAGCTCTGGTCCTGCTTCTGCTTTAAGAATTTACCAAGGACCTCACACATTTTTAAAATCATTGACCCCTCTTTTGCTTTCAGTTTCATTAGACTTTTTCCCCTCTATCATTTCAAAGTTGTTCCCCACTTGGTTTTTGAAGTCTCTTTCATTTTGTTATAGTTTCTTTTCCCACGTAATCCATGTAATATGGTTCCTAGGCAGTTGCTTTTTTTTTTTTTTTTTAGTATGTGCATATTTTGTATGTGCCTAAATGTATGGTCTCTGCCTTCCTTATTATTTCTTCTGTCTTATACATTTTCTTTTGCTCTTTTTCTTAAAGCACATAATTTTTCTAACAACATAGTCCAGTAAAAAATTCAAATATTTTACAAAACTGTAACCTAGTGAAAGTTGCATATAATTTCACACCTTACAGACAACAACTTTAAGACTATCGATTTGTTCTCTAGGATATTTTACGATTTTACATTTTCACCAAGAAATAAATGAGAGTGCCTGTTTTACCACATCCTTGCCTACACTGGGTTTTATCAATATTTTTAATACTTGTCAATTAGATAAGTAAATGTATCTCTGCTCTTTTAATTTTTATTTTATTAGTATACATGATTTTTTTCATGGCTGTTTATCGTTTTCATTTCATCCCTGAATTTCCCCTATCTTTCCTCTGTCCATTAAAAAAAAAACTGTTTATCTTATTTTTATTGATTTATAGGAACCTTTATGTGTGAGGGTTATTTACTCAGATTTTTTTCTGATATATTTATTTTTCATGTTGATGGTATCTTCTACAGCCAATTAAAAAAGTAGTTTGGCCTATTATATATGAATTTTGGGTTAGAGAATATTCAGCCTTATTTTCTTTCAGTCCTTTTATAATTTAATTTTGCATTTAACTTTTGATCCATCTCGACTTTCTATTGATAAAATGAGGTAGGGTCCAATTATGACTTTCCCCAAATGCCTAGCTTGTTGCCCTGATAACAGTTATCAAATAAACCCTCTCTCCCTTCCTTATTTGGAATGTACCTTTGCCATACACTAAATTTCCATAGTGTATAAATTTCCATTCCATTTGGCATCCTCCACGAGGATGTAGTCTAGGGTGGCTTGGTTTTCAAGTTTGCAGAATGCTTTAGGCTCTAAATCATAAATTTTCCTTGTGAAACTTTTTTTTAAATGTATGCTTCATAAATATTATTTCATTTACCCTACAGCAAATTAGTAACAGTGCTATGATATGAAATTGGTGGGGTAAGAGACTGTCAGAGGTGGACACAATCTCTACTTGCACTTAATTATTAAATCCTCTTATTTCTCTTCCTCAATCTCTCTCAACTTTTTAATACTTTTTCCCTCATCAATGCCATTACTCTAGCCTAGGGAGCAACCATCTTTCACTTGGATTACTGCATGGAATTTTGCTTTGCTCCAATTTAATCCACGCTGACCCAGAATAATTCTTCAGAAGTGATCATTTCAGACTCTGTATTCTTAAAATCCTTCTGTCACTTTCTGTTTTCCTTAGGATTAACATCAACCTTTCAAAACATCTTGCAAAGTCTCATTTTCTTTTCTTGTAAAATAGGAATAATAATAATAATAATAATAATAATAATAATAATACTTCCTCTTTGGGTTATTGTGAGGATTAAATGAATTCATGTTCTGAAGTGTTTAAGAACAGTGCCCGGCACACAGTGCTGTAAAAGTGTTTGTTCTTGTTTGTTAGTGGTGGTGGTATTATCTTTATTACTTGTTTAGTATCTTAATTTGACATCTAGACTGTAAGAAGCATGAGGTTTAAGATGATGTCTGTCTTTCTTTGGCATTGAGTTCTGTGTTAAGTGTAGAACATGATAATATCAAGTGCCTAATATATAGTCATTTTATGGACAAATAGTGAATGTCATTTGGAAGCATGATAAAGCAGAGGTAGAATTGTACCATTGCTATAATGTAATAGAAGAATAAATGTCCATACTATCCTGCATTGCTAAGAAAAGAACCATTGTATTTAGTTGCTTCTGTTGTAAGATAGCAGCTCTGAAATACATTTTATTGTTTGAAAAAAGATATCAGATAAATAGGGAGTAAAATAAAATAATCAGTTATGTGCAAACAGAAAAGGAAAACAATGGCAACTTTGGGTTATGAACCAAAGTTAATAGGAACCTTAACATGTGATTTTCTTATGTAAGGAAAAGTTGATCTACTATGGGGTGTGGATGCACTTTCTCTCCTGAAATGGTTGAGAAATAAGTTCGTTCATGTGTTTATCCATCCAAGAAATATTTATTGGGTGCTTTCTATGTGCCAGGCATGGTTTTGAATGCTTGAGAACTATTAATGGGAAAACAACAACAGTTGCAAATCACTGCTCATGGAGCTTACATTTTACTGTATTAGAGTATTTAATAAACATAAAAATAAGTTAATTATGAAGTAGAAAGTGAGTAAGTGATTTAAAAAAGAGTAGGATAAAAGGGGGGTGGGGGGGGAGGTAGATCACAATTTTGAATACAGTGATCAAGGTTTCATTTAAATGGTGACTTTTGAGCCGAGACTTGAGGATGGAGACGGGGAGAAAAGACTGCAGGTCTAGAGAACAGTCAGTGAAAATGCTCTGCAGTGGGAACTTACAAGACCAGTGTGGCTGGAGCAGAATGAATGAGGGGGAAATGGAGGAGGAAATAATCCCCTAAGTAATAGAGGTTGGTCACGGGATGGAGAGAGCTTAATGCTTTTGACGTTTATTTAGGGAAAACTACTTTTATAAAAATATGTTTAATTTTACATTAAAAATTGTATAGATAAAAAAAATCCTGTTTAATGATGTCACAGTAGGAAGTACTGCAAGAAATAACAGACTTTATATTCTGCAAGACAGGATATCTATTGTCATTTCATAGTATGTATACTTTTCTTTGCAAATGAAATCTGGTCAGCAGTAGTAACGTTATTTCTTTATGGGGGTGTCGGACATGGCTCTGCATACTCTTTGTCTCAGCTTCTTTTGTCTAAAAACTTCTGTTGTAGTCATATTTTTCCCGCCAGTGGATCTCTCTTTTTTTTTTTTCTGTACTATTTAAAACATGGTGATTACATTCTGCTTAGAAGTAAAACACAAGTCCATCTATTCCTGTGTAATTGTGAGATATGGCTGTGACTCAAAGTAGGATTAGTTTTTAAGCAAGATTAAACTTGATGGGCCATTTGGGATGGTTCTTATATAATTCATCTTTTGTAGCCTTTCAACAGATTTAATGTTTTAGTGATTTTTAAAGCCCATTTTCTAAAACAATTTTAAGTCTCCATTCTCTTTATAGAAAATTTCACAACTAGTTTTTGTTTTTGGTTTTGTTTTGCTTTTAAGAAATGAGAGCTGATCAGCGAAACAGATTTTATTGTATGTAGAATTCAAAGAATGCCCTCGTATCATGTATCCTTAGTGGTATAGAGGCATGCTGCTAATTAGAACACTGCAGTTTTACTTTTAAATTTCTATGCCTTTCAAAGCCATCACAAACTTAAGTGATGTTTGAATTGCTATTATTAACCTTCCAAGAATACAGGAAAAATGAGTCTTATAAATGTTCCCATCTACCTCACATTATATCTAGAGAAAGATAGCTGGGCTACATTTCAGCTCAACTTTCCGTTTCTGCTATTTGCAGTTCTGGTTGTTATGTTTCTTGCAAGCAAGTTTTTCAGTGTAGTTTTTACATTTCCTTCTTTCCACAAAATTTTTGAGTATTTGTTTAAATTTTAAACGTTAAAGAGAAAAGTATAAATTAAAAATAATCAGGACTAGGGAATATGCAGATGGAATGGAATATTAAGACCAAGAGAATACTCAAGACATGTATACTTGCTTTTAAACATTTATTAAGATTGAGCTACAGGTTTTATTGTCCAATTACTTTTACTAGGGGACAATGTAATTTCTAAAGAAAAGCTTACCACCTCCATAGTAGAAGATACATAGAAGTTGAGTAGAATTTTCGGAAATAAGGCCTTAGAATTTGGATGAAGAGCTTATACTTTAAGCCGTGTAGTTGTAGTGAGTAAAAGGTGTAATAGGAGGATAAAACTCTTTTCTCTACTCATGCTGATGTTCTGTTGTTCATTTGTGAAGAGGCATCACATTTTCCACATGCCAATGATGAAAAAAATGTAATTTTTATTATATTTCGTTAAGGTATTAGATATGAAATAAACATGTCAATTTTTTTTTAATGTCAAAATGCCTCCTTTTATAAATGAGGTAGTGGAATTCCACTTGTTGAATCGCATAAGGAAATATATTCTTAATCTTTGTTTTTAAAAGGCTGCTCAGCTCTAAGATAATTTTATTGAACTTAGATGCTTAAAAGAAATTTTCCTTCAATTGATGGTTTGAAGGTAGAAAATGATAAGCTTCAGACAATGGAAAAGAAATGAGAAATGATGGTGTTTGGGGAAAAAAAAACTGTAGTCCATTCACTTTCCACTAACTTCATAAAATTGGTCTTTTTCAAAAATAGAAATGCATTTTTTATACCTGGACTCTACATATGATATTGAATGGAAAATAAAGAAGTCTTCCTGAAATAATACCGAAGAAAGCAAATTAAAATATGAATCAGTTCCCTGTTATGTAAATAGTGATTCAGTTCAATGTTGGACTTCAAGGGCCAATAATTTTTATGAAAGTATTTCTAAAGCAAGGTGTTTGGATTGGATTTTAAAGTCTATGTCCTTTGGTTGACTTTCTTTCATTTTATTCATTTGAGAGTACTTGTTTATAGTATTGTGGCATTTATTTCGTTCCCACTGAATTCTTTCTTTTGCATCCCTGGCACAAACGGGGACATACAAGATCTAAACCCTAAAGATACAGTCCATAAGCTAAATTGTTTTTCCATATGCAATCAACCCTGTTACATATATCTACATGTGTTATATTTTCTTCTCTGTCGTTGAGTCTACATATACTTGGCACACTTTTTAATTGCGTAGGGGCAGCATTGGTAATTGTTGATCAAATGACAGTTATAGTTTATACAGAAAGTATAAATTATCCGACACTATTAAGAACATTTTGCCTAACATTGAGATAGCTGCTAAAACAGTTTAATAGAGTGCCTTGATGGGAGCACTGTTAGGTGTTGTAGCAGCTCAGTTGGTGAATAAGACAGCTGAGGGTATTGCTCCCTGGAGCTCATTACAATCTAATGGGTTATCGGTGTTTAGTTACTACCATTTGTACTTCAAAGTTTTGCCCTTTTTAAAAAACAACAACAACAACTTAGTCATGGGAGAAAGTCTTGACAGGAGAATATTAGTCATCACTAGTGAAGATCATAAAATTGATTTTAGCCTATCCTTTTTGATTTTTTTTATTTTAGCAAAAAAAGTTTATGTTCCCAGATTAGAATTTATTTTTGTGTTTTCAGTTAAGTATCCAAGTCAAGACATCTGTGATCTGGTGGTTTTTAAATTTATTAAAAAGATCAGAAAATATTCTGAGGCAAGGAAAGTCATTCGTAGATTTCTTTTTCTATTTATTTCACCTTGGCCATATAAAAACTGATGAACTGCAGGCTAAATACTACTTTCTAACCCCAAAGGCGTGTTTAAATACTATCTTAACTCCGTGCTTGCGGTTTTTGAGTTGTCAGTAATCTCCAGGATGAATACTGGGGGCCAGTTATTTGTAGCCAGCATAGTATCCTCCTGACAGAGGTTCATGTGAGGAAAAAAAGTCAGGCCGGGCTAAAATTACAGGACAAAAGAGAAGGGAAAGTATTGTATTCTATGAAAATGGTGATGCTGTTGTAGTTTTTGCCATCATCCCTTTTGGAAAATCATTTTTAAAATACTGTGGAAATGCCACAGATCTTGAAATATAATTTTTCCCCTTGTTTTGAAGCCTAGGACATAATGGGAATGATAGTCATAACAAATTAGTCTATTTTTGGAAGGATTACTTTGTGTGCCACAGTTCTTCCTCCTGAGCTAGGAGACAGTTCACTGTTTTTGTGCAATTATATTTGCCCTGATGTACTTATTTATAAGGAAGCTATAAAGGAAGGCAAAAATAGAACCAAATGTTCAGTCTTTTAAATATATCATTTGTGAAAGTTAGCAAAAATTAGAAGTATTAATGCTTGTTTAGTATAAAATAGACCAATCTAGTTTGATGCCCATTTACCTCTGACTTTTCTAGACTGTAGCCCATCTAGTGAATTGAGAAGAGGTAGAGGGATGGGTACTTAACTGTGATGTGAGGCATTCCTGTTCTCGCTCTGGTTAGCTCTCTGGGGTTGGCCGGTGGTGGCCCCTACTAATTTCTTGGTCCCCACATAGATTATGCACGGTTTTCCTTGGGCAGTGCTGTGATTTACCCTGGGCCATAGAGACTGCCGAGGGCGTCTTTGAGTTGAAGAAGTCATCTGCCGGCTCTCTCAGTAGTCTAGGGCGCCAGTCTTTTCTCTAGACGGTCTGATTGCTCATTTAGTTTAGCGTCTGCTTCAGCAAGTGGAGAGAATCCGGGGGTTCTCCAGGGACTATATGAGAGGTTGATTCCGTTTTTTCCCCAAACCCATTTACAACAGCCGTGGTCAGTCTTGTTGCTATGGGCTCTCTCTTAGCCTTCAGATGTCTTCACGTCAAAATGGGCACCAGTTGTTTAATTCATGTATGCTGACAGACTCCAGAGGAGTCCGGTAGATGCAAGTCAGATTCTCCCAACAACTCCCTTACTGTGCTTGACTTTGTGCCAATTGCAGGACAAATGCATGTCTGCGTATTTTACAGCTTGGCAAGGATGGGGAAAGACCAAGGTGCCCGTGCCCCTTTCTTCAGATCCTGCTCCCGTGCGTGATTGTCTTGTAGACCACTCCTTCTCCCAACTTGAATTCAGACACTAGTAAATACACACACTTCTAGGGGAGGGGAAGGAGAAGCTTTTCTCCAGCAACAATGTCCTTTCCATAAGACCGAAGACTCCTTTTCTTTCCTTATTCCTTTCTGTAGACTGGTGGTGGCGGCAGTGGCAGCGGCATAGGTATTTGAAGTTGGTAAGGGCCAATTCTGCCAGCGTTTGGTAAACTCTGGGAGTGAGAGGACACATTGTGTGATTGTCTTTAGCTTTGAGGCTTAATTGCCATTTTGAGATAACTCAACATCATTTCACAGACTTTGCTCTTTTTTACTCTTTGTGTAACTGTGTGTGGTGGAGGGAGGAATGTTTTGCATTGTTGCCATGCTTTTTGTTTTTGTTTTTTGTTTTATGTTGCTCGTGCCTGAGTACCTTTGTCCACCAATTTTTTTTTTAAGATTTATTTATTTATTTATTTGAGAGAGAGAGAGATCTCAAGCAGGGGGGAAGGGCTGAGGGAAAAGCAGACTCCCCACTGAGTAGGGAGCCCGACTTGGGACTCAATCCCAGGACCCCGGGATCATGACCTGAGCCAAAGGCAGACACTTAACCGACTGAGCCATCAGGCGTCCATTTGTCCAGAAGTTGTTGGCTGTGATTTAAATATTTGTGGATAACCCGTTTTCCACTTTATGAGATCAGCTTCCATTTCTCTGTGAGGTACAATTTGAGGCCTCACATTTCTTCACAGGAGTCCAAGAGTGTTCAGTTGAGGCAGTATTTAGATTTATTAGAATACTTGGATTCTGACCTCTTCATAGATTTTGTTAAATGTTTTCTGTCAGGGTCAGTGTACCTGTTTTTCTTTTCTCTAGGTTTAATACCTTTAAGCTTTGGAACTTTCCCTCACTATAGTGGGTAGTTTTGAAGACACTGTTTTCATTTACTCATCTAGCAGCCATGTACTCTCCATTCAGAGGAAGAAAAAAGAATAGTGACTGCTGGAAAAAGGCTTTCTGAGACATTGGAAAGCTAGAGGCTCCGAATACAGCACTAACTCCATTTCCTCTCCCCATGCCCCACCCCTTTTGTGGCCTTAATGATGCTGAGTTTGGCTTAGGAATTAGGAGACTCCAGTGCTTATAAACATTCTCTTAGATGGAAGCTCATGGATTATTAATGTAAGTTCTTCCAGAATGGTTGATAAAAGCCCTAAAAAGAGAGAGTTTTTAGTCAGATGTTTTCTCAGATCTGGCAGGACACTGTGTACCTTAGCATGGAACCAAGGACTAAGGGAAACAGTATGATATAACTGTCCCTCCTGTAAGTGGCCACCTCACTTTAAACAAGTTATCTTTTCTTGGGTTATTGGATCAGGAAATTAAAGGGGGTTCTGGCCAATCCATAATCCACCTGGGACATTGCAGATAACACTTCAGTTTGTTTCTCTTGAGAATATTAGTGAGAATTGTCAGAAATTCACTAGTGGGACTTAGGTGAATAGGGGTGGTGGTCAGTGCCATGATATGCTGTGCCCCTCCTGAGTTTCTGTTCTGCTAATTTTCTACACTAAGTTACACTATTTGAAAACAAATCTCATTAGATAACTGGAGAGGAAGGTAATATGCCATAGTTTATTCTGCCGGCTTCTCTTGTTATTTAATTTTATTTATATGTGTATCCATTTGGAATTGCTGAATAACAAGTCACCTCAAAACTCAGTAGGTTAAAATGGTAAACACTTATTATCCTTCCTGCATTTCTGGATCAGCTGGTTCTGCTGACATAGGCCAGCTTCAGCTGATTTCAGCAGGGCTCTCTCATGTATCTGCAGTCAGTTGATTAGTAGGCTGGGGCAGACACATCCAGCGTCATTTACATGTGTGGTGGGTTGGCTGGCTGTTGGCTAGGGTGACAGGTGCAAGGCCACATGTCTCATTATCTAGTAGGCTCCTTCAGATGTGTTCTTGTGGTGGCTGGAAAGGGTTCCAAGAACATCAAGAAGGCAAGCTCCAAAGAGCAAGCCCTTTTTGGACTTCTACCTGCATCACATTTGCTAGCAACTCATTGAACCACATAGATCTCATGACCATGTCCAGAGCCAGCGTGAAAAGGCACTTGGGAGCATGGATCCTGGCAGATATAAATAAGCGAGGCTGTGACTGCAAAAGCACATAATTTAAAGATTTTATATTGTCAGACTAGTTTTCTCTTTAGTGTTTTATTTTTTTTTTCTTCAATATTTGAAAGGGAACATCCTTTGATGGTTCATCCCATCCATCAAAGAAAGGATGGTCCCTTTTAAGCGGTTTTTTTGGTTCTGGAAAGTTTTCAAATTTCTTCATTATCTTTTTTCCCCCCCCGTAATTCTTATTCTAATATACAGTTGATTCCCATTGTTCATGTTAGTTATGTTCCATAAAATCACTGCAAACACTGCATTAGCTATGCTGAAAACCATTGCTCTTAGAAATACAGGGTTAGGTGTTAGGTTCGTGAAGGCTTCTGGTCACAACATTTTTAGTGACTATCAGCATATAACCTTGTTTTATGTGTGTTTCTTTTTAAATCATCTTATTTAATATATGTTGTGGATTTGTTAACATTGCCCTCACTACCAACGACACTGTAACTCATGCTGGAGTGAAGCTTAACTAAGCCGAGTATTGGCTCTGTAGGTCACATCACAACCTGCCTGCACCAGGAGCACTAGATCGCACTTTAGCACTCTGTTTGGGGACCATTTTCAACAGTGACGTCAACAACAAGCACAAATGCAAAACACATGACCGTGCATAGACTGTGAAAAAGACACTGATAGAATGAGAGCTGAAACAAGAAGGTAGAGAGCCTCACCTCGTTTGACCTTATCTGGGATGTGTGTGTTGGGAACTTCAGATTTTTATCATGCTGTGTGTTCCACAAATGACCACTATAAAGTGCCTAGAGTATTGATTTTGGGGTTACAAATAAATTTTAGTAGGCGAAATCATGTATATGAAATCTGTGAACATAACAGCTCTGTTTGGGAACAAGTGGCTCTACCAATGTCTCATTTGTTTTTTACTTTAACTCTATCTTTTTGTATTTCTGAGACATATTCTAGGGAATCTCGTATTTCATTATTTTACTGTTTGCATTTTAGTATCTATTCTTTGTTGCCTCGGTTGCAGCTTTAAATTTAGGAATCACTGAGATCATTTTTGTATGGCTTTTTCTTACCTCAGAATATATAGACTTTATAACTATCTCGTCTAGTTTCACATGTATATTTGCCTTTTTAAATTTTAATGCAAATGTGACTTATAAATTTTCCAAAATCTTTTCCTGTTTTTTTTTTAGTAACATTTCTGTAGAAGACCTTTTCTATAATTACTTAGTTATTACTATTTTAAAAATATACCTGGTGATTTATTTTGGTTGTTTCTATACTTGCTTCTAAGGTGGACTTCTGTGTCTGTCCTTTATTTGGAGTTGAAATGACTTCTGTCAGAATTTGTGTATGTGTGTATGTCTTTTAGTCAGTCCTACAGTCTCAACTTGGGGGAAAGTGTTTACTAGTTTTATTTTGTCAGAATTCTAACAGCCTAAGGAATGTAAGGTGCTGAAGGTAGCAGGGGAGTTCTCTTCTGTATGAAACAGTCGCTTTTCCACATCCAGTGTGGGAGTCAGTTTGTTGGCATTATTTCTGTTGTTCTTTCCCTAGCTCGATTACCTCAAACAATTTAAAAGAATGGTTTTTGAAGAGAAAAATAGTTTTTATTTAAAGCATTTTTTAAAAGCACCTAATATGAGCTCATCTTTTTTTTTTTTTTGGTATTACTAACAAATAGTTCCTTCTTCACTAAAGAGATCAGTTGACTCAAAATCATCTATTTTTATTTCTTCCCTGTTCCTGCGTATAGTGTTCTCTTTCCCTTGCCCCTTCAAATCTGCTCAAGGCTTAGAAACCAGATAACTAGCCTTAGTAGAAAGCTTGTAGGAGGGCAGGTGGTTTCTGCATTTGGCTTTGAAGACATTTTCCTTTATATAAAGCAAGTAAATTCTGGAGCACAAATTTTTGTCACCTATATTTGCTCCTTAGTATGCATTTATTTTATTTTATATTTTCACTTGACACAGTGTTTTTCTGGTTTGCCTAATAAGGTAAGGAAATTACTGGAGTACATTGTATGTAGTTAGCTTATAGGACATTTAACTCTATGTACTGGCAAAGCAAAAACACTTGGGCCCTAAAGCAAGCAAGCAGTTAAAACAACCCCTCTCTCTAAATAGACAAACATAATTAACATAAGCCTTTTAAGTGTGAACTAGCTGTGCTGTGCCCTTGGTCAGGCTGTTCCACGTGTTTCTCTTATGCAATTAGCATTTTACTATAATATGTGTGATTCTAATGTTTAAAAATTTTCTCCAATACAACATGACCCCTTAGTGCAAGTCAATTAGGCCATCTAATGATTAGCCAGAGATAGAGTGGTTGATTTTCAGTGTTACAGAAGTTAGCTATATTGGGAGAAAAGATAGAGTATTTTGGGTTCCTGTGTGTCCCTTTCCAGGGAATTCTGAGGAGTAACTTCGACAGTGTATGACTTTCTCCATATATTCTGACTATAACCCAATTTCCATATAAGGTTCCTCTTCAGTATTTGATCGTCTGCCATATACCAAGTACTACACTAACCACTCAACATTCTTTCTTTCTCGGAATTTCTGCCGTAAGGCAGTGTGATTGGTATTAATTATTGCATTTTACAGTTAAAGAAGGTGATAGAGGTAGTAAATTGCTTGTCCTAGGTCACATGATTAGCAAATTATATTGCCCAGATTTAAAATTGGGTTGACCTTACCATATGTCCTCTTTTTACTATGTTGGGATTGAAGGTGAAATTTTACTGTAATCATTTACTTGGAGGAGATATAAAATATTAGTTACTGTTTTGTTCAGGGTTAAATTTTTAAAGTATTTTATTTAAATTCTTTAACCATTTTGCATAGAACTCTAACATATGGCACACATCTCCCTGCCCCCTTTTCTTCTTTTTGTTTTTGTTTTTAGAGATTATGAACTGTTTTACCATTTGTTTGGTGGAGGGACAGCTTTTTGAGCAAAAGTCTTATATGTAAACAGTGTAGCTATCATGGTCTGTAGAGGAGTCAGGACTGTTTGTCTCTATAAGAAAATCAAAAGAAATAAACACAATTTTTTTAATTTCATACATAGTAGAGATATTTGCCATAGATTTTAACTTTCTCAGAAGTGATTATTGGTTTATTTTCAGAGAGTAGTGTTTGAGCTACCATTAAGCGGGAAATTAAAAAACAAAAAGCAGCTCCTCTTGCTTTTTTCTTACCCCAAACCCATTCCCAAAGACACACAGATCATTTTATCTAATTTCTTAGTAATAAATGGGAAAAAATAAACAGGCAACTCCCAGTCACTGGGGCACTAATTTGAAAGAACAGGATACTCCCAGAGTGGAATTGGTTGGAATATTTTATTCCCGTCTAGCCTGGTTAGCTGTGAGCAGAAAATAATTAGTAATTGATGGCAGGGTAGGAAGAGAATCTGATTCATAGATACACTAATCAGAATAATAATTATTGGAAAATTGGGACATATCCATATTCTACTGCTCAATGTGATTTTTGAAAGAGTTCCTTAAGTTCTATTAGACCAAACAAGATTTATACTGTATATTATTACACACATTGGACATTTTAGCAGTGGTTACAGTGTGATTTTTGTAGTTGTGGTTACATTATCTCTGAAGGAAAACTTGTAAAGGGTTTAATAATTCAACTTCACAATTTTGTTTTAGGCTAACATCTGGCAGGGTTAGGCTTTAGTCCATTGGTGACTAATTTATTTTCTAGAGCTTGAAGGGTTTTGTTCAAATCCTAATAAACTGTTATTTCTAGCATGCGTGTTATTTTTTATTCCTGGAAAATGAAGAAGCATTTTGGAAATGAGTGCAAACATAAACATGGAGAGTAGAATGGGGATGTCTGTCATTGCTTGTTTTTGTGGCCACAGATAAATTCATTGTTGAATCACCTTTAAGAAGAAAAAGAAGAATCTAGCCCTTGCCAGAATGCTCTATGGGGAAATTTTTATATCTGAAGTAAAATGTGATAACTGTTTTAAATTTGTATATTTATATGGATCATTACATGTAAATTTCCAGTTTTTTAGAATTGCTACTAACCGAAGAAGGTATTTTCCATTTTTTAATGTATTTATTCAAATTTCCTTCTGTAAACAAACCTTTGTTTTACTAGTGCTGTATTTTATCTGGATGATATGCAAAATACTTTTCCAGCATCATTGTTGGTTCAAGTAACTGTGTGTTTATTAAAGCCTCAGTGTCAAGTAGCTTTTCCATGCCAATTGTCCCTGATTTGGAATGGTCAGTTTCGCTATCATTCTTTCAATTTATGGCATAATTTTGAAGGAATCCCTGTTTCTCGGAGGTGTGTGTCTTTCATGCCAAAAATCATAAAATTATCCATAATACTTCCACTAAATAACAACATGCATTTGATATTTTTTTTAATGAATATTTTGGATTCATATGATTTGTATGCTGTTATCTATCTAATGTAACTTAAACATTTCCCATATAGTTATGGATTCTTTACAGACATAATGTGGGAATGAGCCATAATTTTTGAAATTATCTTGTACATTTAGATTATTTTTATTTTCATTACTCTTTTAAGATCATGCTGTTCCAGAATATCTTTATGTAGAAAGCCTGTCTTGATTTATGATTTGTTTTATTTAAAAGAGATAATTTTTTTTATTTAAAAGAGATAAATAAATCTCTTTTAAAGATTTATTTATTTAGAGAGCAAGTGGGGAGGGACAAGAGGAGAGGAAGAGAGAAATCCTCAAGCACTCCCCACTGAGTGCAAAGCCCAACATAGGGCTCCATCCTAGGATCCTGAGATCATGACCTGAGCCAAAATCAAGAGTCGAACACTTATTTGAGCCACCCAGGCACCCTGATTTATGATTTTCTTTCTTGTGTATGTTATTAGAGGAGGAATTACTGGATTAGAGGATAAAATTATAAACATAGAGTTAAATTGGTCTCATGAATGGTTGGGCCAAGTTAAATTGTCAGTGTTTGGCTCCTGCTTGCCTTATTGGTCAACTTAAATTATATTTAAAAAGCTTTTTATTTTGAAACTCATAAAATGGTATCACATTTAAATTTGAATTTTTAAAAATTATACATTGTGTTGGACTTAAAAATATTTTCATCAGGTACTCTTTTTGTTTATTATTTACATGTTACTTCATATTTTGAATATTTTCCTTTTAGGATTGTAGTATTTCTTGCAGACTTCAATAGATAATTTTTTATGTCATGAATATTAACTATTATTTTTATTGTGAACATTTTCCCTAGATTAATCACTAAATGAATGCTTAATAAGTAGTTAATAAAAACTCACCAGACATTGTTAGGGGAGAAAGCTCTGAAGCCAAGAGACAAAGTCTTGAATGTATAGAGTCTGCCTTTTAGAGGGGGTGTAGATCTGGAACAGGTAAATTCATAGTTTGTCAGGCTGTAATAGATGCTGTTGAAGAAAAATAACACAGAATAAAGGAGCTGAAAAATGATAGGTGTGATAAAGTAGCTCTCACAAGAGACTTTTTGGAAGGAAAGGTATAGGCCTTATGGATCTTGGGTGCATGTGGGAGGTGGGGCAGGCAAAGGAAACAGTGTAAAGAGGTAAGGTTCTATTTCATGTGTTTTTAGAAAGAGCAAGGAGGTTAGGTTGCTGGAAGGAAAAATCACAGCAAATAAGATTAGAAAGATACCGTGGTACCAGATTATATAAAGCCTTGCAGGCTAAGGTAAGGCCTTTGGATTTTACTCTGATTTACATGGGAAGCTGTTTCAAACAAAAGAGTGATTGACTCTATTTAAAAAAAAAAAAATCAAATCACTTTGGCTGCTATGGATAAAAGATACAATGTAGGTGGAAGAAAACCAGTCGGAGGCTATGACCACATTCCAGGGAGGAGAAGATGGTTTGCACCAGGGGACTGGCAAGTGATTAGATTCTGGTTATTTCTAAGGCAGAACTGATAGGGCTTTCTGACAGACTGATGTGAAGTATGAAGGAGATCCCTTCAGATCTTTGGTCTGAGAAGCTTGAACAGTTCCCACTTACTGCCCTGGAAAATCTGAGGGAAGAAAACATTTGAGGAGAGGGAATCTGTTGTTCAGCTGGGGGAAGGCTAAATTTGAGATGACTTTTAGTCATCCAGTTAGATATGTAGAATAGGGAATAGTCTAAGAGTCTGGAGAGGCTTGGAGCTTTAGCATTTAAACTTGCAACTAGATGAGATCACCTTCGGAGTCAGTGTCAGTAGAGAAGTTTGAACCCTAAGAGGCTATATTCAGCCAGACTTGAGCCAGGATGCTAAGGCTTGAATCTTAGCTCAGCTATTTAATAGCTTTTAGCTCTTCAGGGAATTTTGCTTATTCCTAATGACCTTCAATTTCCTCATCTGTAAAATAAGGATAAACATAGTACTTCTGTATTAGGGTGACTGTGAGAATTAAATCACTGTGTTGATATATATACTACTTAGAGCTATGTTTGGCACATAAACTCTGTATCAGTGGCTCTGAAACAGTGTGGTATTTAGGACCATTTTACACCCATAATTATTATGGATCCCAAAGAGCTTTTGATTATGTGTGTTATATCTATGGATATTCACCATATCGTAATGTAAAATAGAAATTTTAAGTATTAATTTAAGAAACAATAGTAAACCTATTACATATCAACCTATTACATTTATTACATATTACATAAAATAACATTTTTAAATGAAAACATAACTATATTTTCCAAACTAAAAACAAATTTAGTGAGAGGAATAGCATTGTACGTTTCTGCAAATCTCTCTACTCTGGTTTCATTGAAGACCTCTGGATTCTCATATCTTCTGCTTTATTCAGTCTTTGGTGGTATCACAGGTTCTGCCCTGTCTGGAAAAATCCATTGTATATTCATGAGAGATTGAGAGTAAAAAGCACAAATAACATCTTAGTATTTTTATGAAAATAGTTTGAGTTTATGAACTTTCTGAAACGGTTGCAGGAACACCGTGAATTAGAATTCTGTGCTGTTGTAACAGCCCACATTCCTTGGCTCATGGCCCCCTTCCATCTTCAAAGCCAGAAATGGCTGGTTGTGGCTTTTTCCTATCGCATCACTCTGACACAGAACGTTCTGTTGCTCTCTTCCACATTCAAGGACTCTTGTGATGATATTGGACTCGCCGGGATAATCTCCCTATTTAAAAGCCAGCTGATGGCAATGATAAATCCATTTGCTACCTCAATTCCCCTTTGCTGTGTAACCTGATATAGTCACAGGTTCCAGGAATTAGGAGGTATTTATCTTTGGGGGACCGTTATTTGGCCTATTACACTCAGGATTCCTTTGAAAACTGCAGTTCTATGTAGACATTTCTTGTTATTATTTCATCAACCTCATTATCATTACTTCTGGAATTTGAAGCACTCCAACATTTGGAGAAGATACAGAGGAATTAGTAAAGGGCGATTTGGTATTAAGTGGCCAGTGGGGTTGAAGGAGAACTGAGAAGTCGGTTTTCCTGGCCAAGAGAAGACAGTGTTTCAAAAAAGAGAGAGTGCTCAAGTGTGTCAAATGTTGCTGACAGGTTACTTAAAACGAAGACTGATAAATGACTATTGTATAGGTGTGTTAGGCAGAATAATGCCCCTCTCCACCCCCAGATGTCTGTACCCTAAACCCCAGAATCTGTGAACATGTTACCTTGTATGGAAGAAGGGACTTTACAGATGTGATAAGGATCTGGACTTTGAGGTACAGAAATTATCCTATTTTATCTTGGTGGGCTCAGTTTATTCACATAGTCCTTAAAGTTGAAAACTTTTCCTGGCTGTGGTGTGTGTGTGTGTGTGTGTGTGTGTGTGTGTGTGTGTGGATCGAGCCCCACATCAGGCTCCTCCACTGGGAGCCTGCTTCTTCCTTTCCCACTCCCCCTGCTTGTGTTCCCTCTCTCACTGGCTGTTTCTCTCTGTCAAATTAATAAATAAAATCTTAAAAAAAAAAAAAAAAGTGTTATCTTCCGGTGGAACTGTCATCTTCAGTTCTTTGTAACACAGGTATGTCTTGTTCTATTGCACTTTGCTTTTTGGCAAATCACAGGTATTGCTTTTTTTTTTTCTTTTCACAGTTTGTAGGTTTTTGGCAACCTTGCTTTTAGCAAGTTTGTTGATGTTACTTTCCAGTATTTGCTCACTTCATGTCTCTGTGTTACATTTTGGTAATTCTTACAATATTTCAACTTTTTCATTATTATTATATTTGTTTTGACAATCTGTGGTCAGTGATCTTTGATATATTACTACTGTAGTTGTAATGAACTTCGCTTATATAAGTAGTGAACTTAATAAAAGTGTGTATTCTGACTGTTCCACCAACCACAGCCAGTCCCCTCTCCCTCTCATCCAGGCCTCCCTATTTATTCCTGAGACACTGTATTTAAATTAGGTTAATTAATAACGAATGCTACAGTGCCCCCTAAGTGTTCAAGTAAAAGGAAGAATTGCACATCTCTCACTTTTAGTCAAAAGCTAGAAATGATTAAACTTAGGAAGGCATGTTGAAAGCTGAGATAGGCTGAAAGCTAGGCCTCTTACACCAAACAGCCAAATTGTGAATGCAAAGGAGAGTTCTTGAAGGAAATTAAAAGTGCTACTGCAGTGAGCACATGAATGATATGAAAAGTAAAACAACCTTATTGCTAATACGGAGAAAGTTTTAGTGGTGTGGATAGATAATCAAATCAGCTATAACATTCCCTTAAACTGGAGCCTAATCCAGAGCAAGACCCTAACTCCCTTTAAGGCCGAGAGAGGTGAAGAAGCTACTGAAGAAAAGTTGGAAGCTAGCAGAGGTTGGTTTATGAGGTTTCGGAAGGAAACCTTCTCCATAACCTTAAAATGCAAGGTGAAGCAGCAAGAGCTGGTGTAGATGCTGCAGCAAGTTATCCAAAAGGTCTAGTTAAGGTACTTAATGATACTAAACAGCAGATTTTCATTGTGGGTGAAACAACCTTCTATTGGAAGAGCATGCCGTCTGGGACTTTCATAGCTAGAGAGAAATCAATGCTGTCTTCAGATCTTTAAAGGAGAGGTTGACTCTCCTGTTAGGGGCTAATGCAACTTGAAGTTGAAGCCAATACCCATTTACCATTCCAAAAATCCTAAGGCCCTTAAGAATTATGCTAAATCTACTCTCCCTGTGTTCTATTTTATCAGTGGAAAAACAAAGCCAGGATGATAGTATGTCTATTTATAACATGGTTTACTAAATATTTGGAGCCCACTGTTGAGACCTACTGCTTAGAAAAAAAGATTCCTTTCAAATATGACTGCTCGTTGACAATGGACCTCGTCAGCCAAGAGCTTTGATAGACTTGTACAATGAGATTCATGTTGTATTCATGACTGCCAGCAATATCCGTTCTGCAGCTCATGGATCAAGGAGTAATTCTGACTTTCCAGTCTTACTATTTAGGAAATACTTTGCATATGGCTATAGCTGCAATGGGTAGTGATTCCTCTGATGGATCTGGGCAGAGCTAATTGAAGACCTTCTGGAAAGCATTCACCATTCTAGATGCCATTAAAAACATATGCGATTCATAGAAAGAGATCAAAATATTAACATGAACAAAAGTGTGGACAAAACTGATTCTAACCCTCATGGATGACTGTGAGGGGTTCAAGATTTCAGTGGAGGAAGTAACTGTAGGTCTGGTGGGAACAGCCAGAGAACTAGAATTAGAAGTGGAGCCTGAAGTTGTGACTGAATTGCTCCAATCTTACGATAAAACTTGAATGGCTGAGGAGTTGCTTCTTATTGATGAGCAGAGAAAGTGTTTTTTTTTGAGATGGAGTCTACTCCTGGTGAAATGCTGTGAAGAGTTTTGAAATGATAAGAAAGGAATATTATATCAACGTTACCTCATAGAGCAGTGGCAGGGTTTGAGAGGATTGCCTCCAATTCTGAAAGTTCTGCTGTGGGCGGAAAGCTATCAAAGAACATCACAAGCTACAGAGAAATCACTCATGAAGGGAAGACTCAATCAGTGTGGCAAACTTCACTGACGTCTTATTTTAAGAAATTTCCACAGACACCCCAACCTTCAACAACCACCCCCTGACCAGTAGAAAACTATGAACATCAAGGCAAGACCCTCCACCAGCAAAAAGATTAGGACTAGCTGAAATCTCAGATGATGGTTAGTGTTTTTTAACAGTAAAGTATTTTTTAATTAAGGTATATGTACATTTTTTTTTTTAGACAATGCTATTGCATACTTAATAGACTACAGTAAAGTGAAAACACAAGTATATATGCACTGGAAACCAAAAAGTTCATTTGACTTACTTTATTGTGATATTCCCTTTGTTGTGGTGGTTTGGAAATAAACCAGCAATATCTTTGAGGTATGCCCATGTTAATTTCCTCCTATACTTTTTTTTTTTTAAAGGTTTTATTTATTTATTTGACAGACAGAGGCAGCAAGAGAGGGAATACAAGCAGGGGGAGTGGGAGAGGAAGAAGCAGGCTTCCCGCTGAGCAGGCAGCCCGATGCTGGGCTGGATCCCAGAACACTGGGATCCTGACCTGAGTGACCTGAGCTGAAGGCAGAGGATTAACAACTGAGCCACCCAGGAGCCCCTTCCTCCTATACTTTTAAATGAAAAAAGGTATCACGTGCTCTTTCACTTAAGAACATAGATTATTTCATAATCTATTGCATAGATGTACTATCATTTAACACGTTCCCCATTGTAAACATTTAAGTAGTTTTTGACCTTTTATTTCAGTCCCCTTGTGCATGTAGCTTTGTGCATTTAGACATTGTTACTCAAGACGGAAAGTCTTGGGTTTTATGGTTACTTATTCATTTACCTTCCACAGTTATTGCAGAGTATAAGATCTAACGCAGGTAATGCTTCCATCTTAAAAAGCTCTTATTAAAATTATAAATATAGTTTAAAGAGTCCTATAATTCTAAACACCTTTTAATGAAAGTAACATTTATAGGTTTTTTTCCCCTGCTCCTTCCATTTTTCTGCCTCCCCCCAACATCAACCACTTTCAACGTGTTAAATTAATATTTATGCCCATATTTCTAAATAACACTATTAAAATATTGCTTTTTGATTTTCTTAAATGTTGTAAATTCTTATGGCCAATCTATACTTAGATTCTCTTCATTCTTACAGTACAGTTATATCATAAAGTTGATTATATCAGTATTGAGTGTTTATGTTATAATGGTTATATAAATGCTGTTGAAACTTAAATCACATAATTGATTGTCCCTTCTTGATCAACTTTTTGTTTGTCTTTAAGTGAATATTGTTTTTTATGTATTCTTACTCATTATGATTTTTTTTTCCGTGTAATTGTTCTGTTAATTTTATTGTGAACTCATATATGTTTGATCTCAATTAATTGAATTCCTGGTCCTTAATTGAGAATTCTGTCTTTCGCAGGTGTTTTATGCTTGCTTCTCTTGGGAGCTGGGAGTATCAACTGTCCTGGCACTATACTGGCACACTTTCAGGGTCTCTGTTTGTACTGTAATTGTCTAATAACTAGTTATTTTTATTTGGTGCCACTCCAGGACTTGCTATTCTGATTGAAAATCCTATATAACAACTTTTGTCTTTGAGACAAGTTTGACTTTGAGAAATGGTTCCCATCGGGACACCTGGGTGGCTCAGTTGGTTGAGCATCTGCGTTCGGCTCATTTCATCATCCCAGGGTCCTGGGATCAAGTCCTGCATCGGGCTCCTTACTCAGTGGGGAGCCTGGTTCTCCCTCTGCCTGCCCCTGCTTGTGCGCACAAGTGCATTCTCGCTCTCTCTCTGATAAATAAATAAATAAATAAATAAATAAATAAATAAATAAATAAATAAATAAAATCTTAAAAACAAAACAAAAAAAGGAATGTTTCCCATATTAAAATTAGGTTTTAAAAAACTTTTTTTCCTCTTTGGAAATTTCCTTACTTTCTGTAAACCAAGTGCTATTGTAAATATTAAGCTGTGTGGATGATCTAGTTTGTTTTTGTTTTTGTTTTTGTTTTTCTGATGTTTTCCTAGTTGTGTTTTTCCTGGAGGTATGCACTAGTGCTGGATATAAAGTTCCTAGCCCATATGTGTCCATTGTAGAGGAACTCTAGGTATCCCTTGGTGTATAATGTTTAGATCTGGGGAATTCCTTGTTTTATTTTTGATAACTTCTCTGTTATTTGGATAGCAATATCTATTATCTCTTCTCTGTAACACCTGTTATTTGGGTCCTGGATCTACTGGATTGTCTTATTTTATTTCCCTTCCTTTATTTTTTCTCTCCTTTCTGGAGAAGAAAAACTTTAATTTATTTCCCAAGTCTTCTGGTGATGAATTTTTATACATATTATTATGTTTTAAATTCCCAAGAGTCTTGTTTGTTTGTCCTTTGTGTCGTCGTCGTCGTCGTCGTCTTCTTCTTCTTCTTTTTTTTTAATTGCATTTGGTACTTGTTTTATGGATGGTATATCTTATTTGTTTGAGGATGTTAACGTTATTATTTTTTTTTCCTTTTTCCATTACTGTGTTCTGGCCTTTTTAAAGAGTCTTTCTTCAAATGACTGATCCATAGCTATCTCTTCTTAAGAGTGGGGCACAAAAGGTTGAGTGGAATTCTGTGCCAGTGAATGGGCTTGTAGGGGAGGCTTCACCGTGGGGTTTTCTGACAAGGCTATTGACTGTCACCATTGACAGTCCATTGTCAGTGTTTTTAAGCAGGGCTGGCTTCATGAGCATGCAACTTGTGCACTTGCACTGGGCCTATTTGAATTCATGGGTGTCAGGCTTGGTTTAGTGATCTGCCATTGCCATTTTGAAGTTCTTAATTTTTGAGCAAGGGTTCTACATTTATATTTCAGGCTGGGGCCCACAAATTACATAGTTGGTCCTATATTTTCTTGTGGATTTTATTACAGTTCATATAGAAGGCCCGTTTAGTCTCCTACCCTGTGAGGATAATCCGACACAGGGAGAGATTTCTGGGGCTTAATACTTAATATGTAAACCTTCACTAATTCTCATCTTTTTAGTGGTGGTTTTGTCCTCATGTCTTCCTGGTGTTCCTACTTTAGATACTTCTGTATTGCCCTCTCCAGAGAATTGCCCTTTATTCGTCTACTGTAATTGTCTAGGGGTGGTCTCAATCCAGGCTTGCTATATTTCTGCTGGTAAAACGTTCTACAGAAACCTCATGGATCTTCTGTGTAAGTTGAGGGGATTCATGCCAATAGACAAGTGGGTTCTCCACAGATCTTTCTGCATAATCCTATTTCTTTTTCTGGCTTCTGTGTAGATGTTTGATTGGGTTCATGACTCACATATGTAATCTCTTGAGCAAATATTGTCCAATTGCACCTTTGACCTTTTCTCAGAGCAGTTGCATACATGTGGATTTTCTAATTGTATCATCATTTGCAATTTGGATGGACTGAGAACCTCCCAAATTATCAAGTGTTGGTTCCTTTTTGCTTAACATATCCTTATCTCTTTCCTCTTGCATTTTACCATACGCAGCAAGGAGAAACCAGGCTACATATTCAACACTTTGCTTAGAAATCTCAGCAAAATATGGAAGTTTTACTTTCCACCCAGTAATAAAACACACTTCATCCAAGTTTTCTATCACTTTATAACAAAGATCACCTATCTTCTAGTTTCCAGTAACATGTATCCATTTTCTTCTGAGATATCCCTGGAAACATCTTTAGCATTCATATTTCTACTAAGATTCTGTTCATGATGATATATGTTTTCTAAATGAATAACTTTTTCTATCTTACTCTTTACTTCCTTCTGAGCCGTTACCAGAATCACCCTTCACATCTGTATTTCTACCAACCACCTCTTCAAAACAAGTTAGGTGGTTTTTATCTTGCACTGTAAAATTCTTCCAGCCTCTATCCACTATCCAATTCGTAAGCGACTTCCACATTTTTAGGTTTTTAAGTAGCATCCCCATTCTTGGCACCAAAAGCTGAATTAGTTTCCTAAAACTGCTATAATAAGGCTCCACACACTTAGTGGCTTCGAACAGCAGAAATTTATTCTCTCCTAGCTGTGGAAGGGAGAAGTCTAAAATCAGCATGTCAGCAGGGCTGTGCTTTCTCCAGAGGTTCTGGGGGAGAATTTTTCCGTGCCTCCTCTTGCCTCTGTGGGCACCTGATGATCTTTGGCTTGTGGCAGCATAACCCCATTTCTGCTTCCTCCTCACATGGCCTTCCCCACTGTCTCTGTGTCTCAAATCTCGCTCTCCTTTCTCCTATAAGGAAGCTAATTTTACTACTTAGGGCTCACTCTAAAATCTGAGATGATCTGATTTTGTGATGCTTAATTATATCTTCATGAAGACCCTATTTCCAAATAATATTACATTCACAGATACCAGGGATTAGGACTTGAACATAATCTTCAACCTACCATAGCACCAAAGATGAATTTCAGTGTATTTAAACATGTGAAGGCAAATTGTAATACTGTAGACAATAAACACTCCGAATATAAAGACAAATGACCAAAACATATAAAGTGGTTTTTCTTGTTAAGCCATTTTTCTTTTATTGATCAAACTATTAAATATTTGAGTTGTGTTATTAGAAGGGCCCTATTGGGGCGCCTGGGTGACTCAGTCGTTAAGCGTCTGCCTTCGGCTCAGGGCGTGATCCTGGCGTTCTGGGATCGAGTCCCGCATCGGGCTCCTCTGCTGGGAGCCTGCTTCTTTCTCTCCCACTCCCACTGCTCATGTTCCCTCTTTCGGTGGCTCTCTCTGTGTCAAATAAGTAAAATCTAAAAAAAAAAAAAAAAAAAAAAAAAAAAGAAGGGCCCTATTACCAGATTTAAAATACAATCAAACTTTGGAGAGTAGGCTTAAAATGGAAAAAGTCATAAAGGAATTAGAAGTTTAGAGAGACTCATATCTTTATCGATTAGTGTGATGTTTGTAGATTTATTGTATATATAAGGCATAGTCTTTTCTTTAACCTCAGCTGGCTAAAAATTGTTCTTTGAGACTTTAAAAGTAGGGAACCTCGAAGTACCTATGTTGTACCTTGTATAAGTAGGTGCAGCCCATTTTATGATTGGAAACTATATACTTGTCCTTTCCTACCTGCCCCCTTCTCCATCCTGTCTTCCTTCCTCTGTTCCTTTATCTTTTCTTCCCTCCTTTCCATGTCCATCTTTTTTCCCCTGCTTGCCTTGAGTTAGTTTTGATCATCTGCTTCTCAAAGCACTTTGCCTTTGAAGACTGTAACAAAGTTGATGATAAATAGTAATTTCTTTTCAATCTGGTGCAGAATGGAGTTTATGCCTTTCCTACTGAAGCAAATAATAAGGTGACTTTGAAGTAGCAGCTGAAACAGGGCCAGTCCAATCAACAAATTAGCCAGGAATTTAGCCAGACTTATGCAAGAGGCCCTATTCTCAGGCTGTGCAGAATTTGGCCCTTATTCTTTAACAGATTGTAGTTGGTAGAGGAGATGTTGTGCTAACAGGGAAATGATAATGACAACAATAATGGCGCTGTTGTAAACACATCATCCTCTTTTATGAATTTCACTTGAGTAGTTGTTTTCATTTCAGTGTGATGAATTAGGTGTGACCTGCTTATTTATTCCTCATTTGTTAACTGCTAATTCCTTTCCTTAAAGTTTTGGTTTAGACATGCATATAATAACATTGTTACCTGTGGTTTCCTAAGTTAGCATATAGAAAAGTCAATTACATCTATGCTAGTGTGAATAAATTGTGGGATTCTTTGCATACCTTTATCACTGTATTTGTTAGGAAACTTCCAGAACAAGTTTTTGGTATCTTGTTTTTGACTGAGAGGATTCAGCAGAGCTGATGAAATCCATGCAGTGTGTTAAGGCAGCCATTAATGGGATATGGCTAGAGATGAAAATTAATCCTTTGAAAAATTCTGGAAATCTTAAGCCAAAGGGACAGATTTATTAAGGTCTATTTTAGTACTGGGTACAGTTTACTATGGCAAAATTGCTCTATTTCCATATGTAATATTACTTTATACCTGGAGACTGATTCTTACATGATTGTGTTATTTTTTTCTCCTACTTTATATTTGGCTACATCTTGAATTAATCTGTGAGACTGACTTGGTATGATTTGAAGGATTTTGTCATGTGTTATTTGTTACTTATTGTATAGAGGGGCTAAGAAATGAGATAGAATGAGGAGATAAGAGATTAAAGACTTACTCAGTGAGAAAGACTTCTTGTCGCACAATGCTGTTTCATGCCAGTGAAACCTACTTCTTTTAGAAACCAACTAGGCTTGTTGCATCTGTCAAATGTGGGATCAGTGAGAGATGGAGAGGTGGTGTTTCGACATTTTTGTTCTGTTTCAACAATATAGATGCATATAGGATAATCTGTTCTTATTCGTGCTTCTCTGACATTTATAGTTAGGCCGCTTTGGTGTGTTGAATTCTACAGATTTTCGTGTGTTGGTAGTGGGGGGTGGGTTATACATTTCTCAGTGAGAACCTTTTCAGTGCATTGGTTGGTTGTTATCCCATTATCTTTATCTTGATTTCTTGCCCTGCAAATTTCCTTTTGCAATATCTGGAAGTGTTTATGACTGCCTTATCCAATATAGTTGATTAGTTGTTGTGAAAGGGATGTAATCTTGTGGCTTCAGAGAAAGCGGTGAAGCCTTTATTGGAAAACCTTTCTCAATCAGACATGTTCAGTCTAATTATAGACTTGCTTTTGGCCAAAGAATTTAGAAGGTGAGAAGCAACTGCTTTCTAATAGGTAGAATATAATGGTTAATTGGTCTTTGAAGTTCGTTCCCTTCCTACCTTCCTTCCTTCCTTTCTTCCCTCCTTCCTTTCTTCCTCTCTCTTTCTTTTAATTCATTCCAAGTATGTCAATCAAATATTGGCTTTTAACCATCTACCTGACACAGGATCCTGTACTATGCATGGATTAATTTGCTAGATGTGATTAATATGGGTTCTGCTTGGCTTGTTAATGGCCAACAAAAATATGTGAATTGAGAAATGTTTATCAGTTTGTGTCGTAAGCTTAGTTTTTAAAAAAAAGTTTGTATAAATCTTGATTCAGATATCTGAATTGAGTTTTGTCATCAGTATACCAATGATGATTACTTTAAAAAATTGCTAATTTCCCATTTTTTTGTGAACTACTTCTATTTGTTAATTATGTGGTTCCTATTTACATATGTATGTATTCAACAAATAATTTTTCAATACTAGTCATGTCCAGGCATATTAAGGGTATTAGACCCACGTATATTTAATAATTTTGTGAAGGAGTTAGTATTGGAGTGATTATGGATAGTGGACAGTTGTTGAAATGGGCTTCTGATAAACTTTGAAAAGCACCTTACTTGGGGCGCCTGGGTGGCTCAGGCTCAGTCATTAAGCGTCTGCCTTCGGCTAAGGGCGTGATCCCAGAGTCCTGGGATCAAGCCCCGCATCGGGCTCCCTGCTCCACTGGGAGCCTGCTTCTTCCTCTCCCACTCCTCCTGCTTATGTTCCCTCTCTCGCTGGCTGTTTCTCTCTCTGTCAAATAAATAAATAAAATCTTAAAAAAAAAAAAAAAAAAGCACCTTACTTTACGTCTTTCTTGTCAGACCAAAATTTCTGGTTGGCAGTAATAAATTGATGAATGACTATGTCAGGTTTTACCAAGAGCGACCAGTTAGTATCTTATTTTCATCAGAAGGCATGACTTATGATATATGAGTCTATGTATTATGAGTTTTATATAGAAAACAAAACTGTTAAGAGTTGGGAATATAAAGTTAGTTCAGTCTTTGACAGGATATTTTTCTGTAAACATTGGGCTGGCCGTCAGCAGATCTGATTCAGGCTTCACCCTGCCCTTACTGAACTAAGTGACCTTGAACAGACTTCTTGACCTCTCTACACCTCAGTTTCCTCTTGTTTAAACTGAATACAATGGAATGGCTTACCTTTCAAGTCTCTTCTTATTTCAAAAGTCTGTAATTTTATTTAAGGTGAAGGCATTTTCCTGAATCTTCCCTTTCTAGTGATGGTTTTGGGTTTGACATTTTGAAAGAAAGTTACCATTGTGGTCAAATTTGGTTTTGACTGCTTTGAAGATAGGTTGTAAATTTTTGGCTCTGTATTCTTAAAATAAAAATTTCACACCACGTAGGACTATCTGGTTATTCCTGTGTTTTCTTTTGGTAACCGGGCAGCCTCGTGTGTTACAGTGTGGTTGTGTGATTACAGTGAGTAACTTTGAAGTAAGCAAAGGGAGGTTGGTTGATCTAGTTTAGCCTACTATATCACAGAATAGCATGAAGAAAATTGTAAGGGTATTTTAGATAATGATTAAATCCAGCTCTCTCATTTAACAGATAAAAAAATATGTCCATAAATGTTTGTTAATTTCTATGCTGAGCTGTATCAGAAAATAATGTTAATTATAATCTCATTCTTTCAATAAATACATATGTCAACCTATTAATAACCTTTTTGAAGACCAGGTTTTAAATATATTTTTAATATACTTGTTATGATGTTAGATAACTCTCTCTCTTAGGTGAAGATTGAAACACCTTTTTTACTTTCCAAATATATTTGGCCTGCAAATCCTGTCCACTCTCTCTCTTCTGTATTCAGTCCTTATTTTTCGAGCTGATATTATATACAGGGCACCATTTGAGATACATAATTCAAAGTGCAAGTAAAATTTCACCTTCCCAAGTTGAACTTGAGATCCCTTTCAGCTATCCATGTAAAAACCTTAATGGGTAGTTGGATATATAAATCCGGGGATCAGCCATGGCAAGGTCGGAGATATAAATTAAGGAGTTGTACATCCATAATATTTAAGGTAATAGAATTAATTAAGGTTAATTAGAGGTTGAAGAAGTAAAAGAAGAGATCTGGTTCCCAGGGAACTTCTACATTTCAAAATTGGGGCAATGAAAAGGAGCCAACAGAACAGACAGAGAAGGAATAGATGGGAAGAGAACCATGTAAACAAAATATTCCAAGAAGGAAAGGGTGGTTTTGGCATGATGATGGCTGAAACAGAGGCTGCAGAGTTTTTGAATCTTCTCAGATTTTCTTAAAAATTAGACTAAGATAAAGGAAAAAAAAAAGTCGTAAACACTATATTCAATAACAAAAACATAGATGACAGTTGTTTAAATGAATTCTGGAGCACAGGTTGATAGAGCAGAAGTATTGACAACAGTGAGGTATATGTGTCTATCACATTTGTGCTGGAGTAATGGAGGGGGACATACAGGGACTTAGGGTGGTCCTGAGCACTTAGTGATCCAGACATAGATTGCTGCCCCTAAAAGGAGAAATTGCCAACAGAGTAGAGGACTTGGAAGACATATCTGAGACCAGCAGCTGAAACTGACAGAGTGCTCTGCGCCCTCATTTCTCTTAGAAATAAATACCTGGTAAAAGCACCCTTCTTAAAGTACAGAGATGCATGGGAAAGGGAATAGTAAGGAGTAGCACAACACACTGAAGGGAAGGAGAATGTTCAGGTACTGGTAGAGGAGGGGCTCCGAGAAAGCAGATACCAGAAAGTACTGGAGAAGTGGCTACCCTGATTAAATACACACACACACACACACACACACACACGCACACACACATTTTATTACCTTACAATAACAGAAGAGGAAGCCCTAGAATTTTAAACCTAGGGAGGTTGTTCAGGTCCACTGCTTTCCTTATTCAGGAGCCTCTTCCTAAAAGTAGATTGGAGCATGTAGGAGAAGAGGATTGGGGTGGAACCGTGTACAAGAGTAAAAGCATTTTGAAGACTAGCATAAATCAGAAATAGAATGGTTCAGAAATGAGAAGAGATCACAGTTAAATGCGAAGAGGGGACTGACAGACACAAAAAAGAATTAGAAGTGAAAGAAAAAGAAAAAACCTCCCCAAATGAAGACTAAGCTCAAAAGAATAGCAGAGGGAATGTAGTGCTGTAGAAAGAAAGAAAAATAAAGGATGGCAAAAAGAAAAATGAAAAACACTGAATAAATGAAGGATTTGAGAGAAAGGAATAATTATAGGAAATAAGCAAAACTGACACAGCACGTATATAAATAGTGTTCCTGATGAACTGTATTTTCATATAGTTGTTTGAAAAAAAAATGTATATATGAAAAAACTATATGAAACTATATGACAAAATAAAATTCATCAAATTTTCAGGAAATAAAAGACGGTTAGGACCTTATTTTTGAAAGTATATATGTATACCTGGGATAATAGACCACAAACAGTCAATTAGGGACATATTCTAGAGACTTCAAAGAAAGTAACATTCAAAACATTGTAGAAATCTGTAAATATAATCACTTTGCTTGTTAGTTTGCCTAGGACAGTCCATATTTATGCCTATATCCCTATTGTAATTATAAATGGTAACCCCTTTCACTCTCAAAAGTGACCCAATTTGGAAAATAAATTATAGGCAACCAAAATATAAGCTAACAAAATTAGATCCATGTCAGACTTTTAAAAAACACACTTTATGCCAAAGAATAACATAACACAATTAAGATGCTCAAGGAAAGAAGACGTGAATTCAGGATTTATATACCACTAACTGATTTTCAATTTTAAAAGCTGCAAATCATTCTCAACAGTCAAAAATTTAAAGAATGTTATTCTCATGGTCCTTTGATGAGGAATCTTTCTGAGACTTCAATGAATTCCAAGCATAAAAATAATAAAATCAGCACTCTCTGATAAAAATGAAACAAAATTAGAAATGAATACAAAATCAAAGAAGAAATAAAACACCTGCTTAGAAATTAAAATGGCATAAACATACCATTTTTCTCGTAACTTTTTTTGTCTTGAGATAAAATTCACATAGCATAAAATTCACCATTTAAGCCATTTTAAAGTATGTAATCTAGTGGTTTTTAGTATATTCACAATATTGTTGGACAGTCACTAATATCTAATGCCAGACATTTTTCTCACCTCAAGCAGAAACCCCCTATGCATTAAGCAGTTACCCCTCATCCCCCCTCCCCCAGCGTCTGGCAACTGCTAATCTACTTTCTGTCTCTGGAGTTGCCTATTTTAGACATTTCATATAAAAATGGAATCATGCAATATATGGCCTTTTGTGTTTGGATATTTCCATTTAGCATGTTTTCAAGTTTTAGCCATGTTGTAGCAAGTATCCGTGCTTCATTCCTTTTGTGAATGAATAATATTCCATTGTATGGATAATGCTGCAGTTTATACAGCTCATTATGTGATGTTGGCATTGTTTCTACTTTTTGGCCATTATTAATTATGTTGATAATGAAGTTTTCATGTGAATGTGTATTTTATGTACTCCCTTGGGTATATAACTAGGAGTGAAATTTCTGGGACATTTGATAACTCTGTATTTAATTTTCTGAGGAACTGCCATACTGCTTTGCACAGTGAATGAGCCCTTTTACATCCCTACCAGCAACGTGTGATGGTTTCAGTTTCTTCACCTCCTTGCTAACCATTACTTTCTTTGTTTTCTATTATAGCTATCCTAGTGGATGTGAGTAGTTTCAACTTGAATCTCCATAATAGCTAATGCTGTTGGGCATTTGTGTCTTTGGAGAAATATTTAAGTTTGTTGCCCATTTTAAAATTTGACTATCTTTTGTTGCCAAGTTATGAGACTTGCTTATATATATTCTGGATACTAGACCTTTATCAAATATATTATTTGCAAATATTGAGTGGGTTGCCTTTTGCCTTCTTGCTCGTGTCCTTTGATTCATAAAGTTTTAAGTTTTGGTGAAATCTAATTCATGTGGTTTTTTTTTTTTTCTTATTTGCTTGTGCTTCTGGTGTCTATCATATTTTCAGAAACCATTGCCTAATCCAAGATTTCAAAGATATGCACCTATTTTTCCTTCAAGAGTTTAATAGTTTAGCTCTTCTATTCAGGTATTTAATCCATTTTTTAGTTAATTTTTATGTATTGTGGCAGGTGGGGTTCCAGACTTATTCTTTTGTATATGGATTCAGTTGTCCCACCATCATTTCTTGATAAGATTATTTCTTTATTATTGAATTGTCCTGTCACTTTGTCAAAAATCAATTGATTATGGCCATATGGGCTTATTTTGGAACTCTCATATCTATTTTCCATTGAACTCAATCTCTATCCATATGCCAGTACCACAGTGTTTGGTTACTGCAGTTTTGTGCTGTTTTGAAATCAGAAAATATCAATCCTGCAACTTTGATCATCTTTTTCAAAATTGTTTTAGCTATTCATAATCCCTTGCAATTCTTCATACTTTTTTTTCCCCATAAAATATGGACTGGGTGTGGAGCTCAATGTAGGGCTTGAACTTGAACTCAGGACCCTGAGATCAAGAACTGAGCTGAGATCAAGAGTCGGATGCTTAACCAGCTGAGCCACCCAGGTGCCCCATGCCTTGCAATTCCATGTGAATTTTAGGATCCGCTTGTCTGTTTCTGTAAAATAAAGCCACTAACATCTCAATAGAGATTATACTGAACCTATAGATAAATTTGGGGATTAGTCACTCTTAACACAGTAAGTCTTCCATTCAGAACACAGGATATCTTTCCATTTATTAAGATTCTACAATATCTTGTAGTTTTTAGTGTAAAAGTTTTATATTTCTTTGGTAAAATTTATTCTTAAGTATTTTTTTCATGCTATTTATGTAAGTGGAATTTTTTTCTTAATTTCATGTTTCGATTATTCATTGCAAGTGTATGGAAATACACATGATTTTTTGTGTTGACCTTGTATCTTATAACTTTGCTGAACTTGTTTATTAGGTCTAATGGTGTATTGCTTATTGGATCTAATAATTATGTAGTTTCCAGTATATATAAAATCACATCTTCTGCAAATAGGGATAGTTTCACTTCTTCATTTCTAATACAGTAATTTCTTAGGATGCCTTTTGTCTATTTTTCTTGCCTAATTTCTTGCTTATTCAGTACAGTGTTAAATAGAAGTGTCTGGAGTGTACGTCCTTGTCTTATTCTGATGTTAGAGTTTTAGTCTCTTGCCAACAGTATGATGTTAGCATAGATGCCCCTTATCAGGTTGAAGATGTTGCTTTCTATTTTTAGCTTGTTGAACATTTTTATCAAGAAAGTATGTTTGATCTTGTCATTGCTTTTCTGCATACTGAAATGGTCATGTGGATTTATTCTTTTCCTTTTTTGTTTTAAAATGGTGTATTAAATGGATTGCCGTTTGTATGTTGAACCACCTTGGCATTCCTGAGATAAATTCCACTTGGTCCTTAGTGCATGATCCTTTTAAAATGCTGTGGGATTCTGTTTGCTGCTATTTTATTGAAGAGTGTTACATCTGTATTTATAGGGCTCATTGTTTTGTACTTTTCTTATATTGTCTTTATCTGGCTTTGAATTAATGTAACACTGGTTACTCAATCTTTTATGTTACCAGACTGAAGATAACTATTATATTTTCATCATTTTTTATCCCCAGAGTCTAGCAGTCTAGCACATAGTGATAATGTAAATTAAATATAATGCTTCCTGAGAAAATTTGGTATAAGATAATGGTGGGAGAATTTTAAGTGATCAGTAACTGTAAATTTCATAGTACTTGGAAAGTCTACATTTTTACCTTGAATTATGATGAATATTACTGAATATCTCTATATCATTTTAAAAAATTTATGAAGTACGTATTGAATATAACAGTCAGAATTTTAGTTCTGATACCTAAAATGATTATAGAAACCCATTATGTCAGTAATGAGAATTTTAGCATAATCCAACATTTGTTGATAGCTGATCTGTTCTCAGACACTATGCAAAGCACTGAATTAATTTTTTCTTCTATCTAGAAGATATAGCCATTGATATAATGTTCATTGTCAGTTAAAATATGTCATAGAACATTTTGATTACTTATGAAATGTCTCTAAGAAAATACCTTTTATGTGAATTGCTTAGTACATTGTACTGTATGCTTTTTTAATAGCACATCAATACTTTTTTGATGATTTATGTCTTTATTCAGGACTATAGTTATTGAATTTATCAAACTTGATTATTGAAATGGTTCATATTCATCTCTAATTTGCAATTAATTAGGCGAAAGTAGAATACATTCTCAGTTTTACTTAATGGATCTAGGTTAATTTGCTTTGCTCAGACTGATTAATTCTAAATAGCTTTTTGACCTTCTTGGTTCTCAGTTTCCTCAATTCTAAACTGAAGAGATTAGTTTGCAATAAGTATTGTCAAGAGAGGAAAAAACGTAAATTAGTATTTGAGTAGTTAAGTATGGAAAATGCTGGTTTTAGTAAAATTCAACGTATTTCCTTCTGGGTTTGTCCGAGATTTAATATGTTAATGTATGTTGTTAATGTATGTTAATGTATGTTAATGTATGTTGTTAATGTCCATAGTTTGACTGTATTTGCCTATCTTATAGGAGCTTCTTTTATATTGCTGGCCTAAAGGTGAAACTTATGCATCTCAAGAACTGCCTGAGATGATCCACTAAGATATGGAAAGAAAATGTCAGAATATCTATTTCTATTTACATGTTCTTTAATCTTGAAAAGTAAAAGAAAAACTATGTTAATGCTTAGTACATGGATTGATGCTTTTTGCCCTCCCTAGGTCCTTATATGAAACAGTCACAAGGTTTTTGTGAGATAACCTGACATGAATGGGAGATCTGAAGTGATGAGTTGATAGTGATGCCCTTATTTGTTTCCTTATTTTTAGCGTAATATAGTACATAACTTGCTTAACCAGGTAATTGGACTGTTAGGTTATTTAGTTTTTACTGAAACAACTCTTACAGAAATGGAAAAGTGACTTCAGAAAGATGGCTGCCATGAGCCATAGATTGATAATTACACCAACAAAAATCCGTATTTATAACAAGTGCCCTTCGTGATTTTTTTATATTAAGGCAATTTTGGGAAATAGTGATTTAGCCACACTAGGTATATAAAGGGATATACCAGAAAGGGAAATTAGATGTTAATAATGAAATAGAGGGGCACCTGGGTGGCGCAGTCATTAAGCGTCTGCCTTCGGCTCAGGGCGTGATCTTTGGCTCTGGGGTCGAGCCCCACATCAGATCAGGTTCCTCCGCTGGGGGCCTGCTTCTTCCTCTCCCGCTCCCCTGTTTGTGTTCCCTCTCTCGCTGGCTGTCTGTCAAATAAATAAATAAAATCTTTAAAAGAAATAATGAAATAGAACCTGTTAAGTCAGTAAAGTATAATAAATGAGGGGAGACGATGAGTGAGCAAGTGGAAGCAGTAAATGGACAAAAATTATTGGCATCATCTTTTACCCTAAATATAGTTGATATTTAATTTTCTCTCAAAGTCCTTTGGGGTGATGATGCAGTCATTCCTTGCAGTCATTCAGGGTTTCAAGCTGGCAGAGGCCGTGCCCTCCGCAGAACCTGGCTTTTGTTGGCATCTTGGGCACTGGCATCCAGCAAGCAAGGAGGGGGGAAGACAAGGAGTGTGTGGAAGATTGTGTGGAAGGTTTTTTTGTGATTCAAGCCTGAAATAGTGTATGTCACTTCTCCCAAGCTGATATTCCTAAAATAAATCCCACTTGACTGAGAGATGTTTTTCTATTTATATATTGCTAGACTCAGTTAGCTAATACTTTGTTTAGAATTTGTTTCTATACTCAGAAGAGTGGTTCATAATTTTTTCTTCTTTTAATTATCTTTGCAGAGTTAAGAATAAGGGATATGTTGCCCTAATATGTGGGGAAGTATTCCCTCATTTCCTATTCTCTGGAAGAGTTTGTGTAAGATTTCTGTCATTTCTTCCTTAAATGTTTATTAAAATCACCTGTTAAGTCATCTAGGCTTAGAAATTCCTTGATCAGAGGTTGCTTTTTTTTAATTAATAAATTCAATTTTTCTTACACAAATAAGACTGTTAAGATTTTTTATTTCATCTTTTTAAAATTTTGAGAAGTTGTACCTTTTCTTAGGAGCTTTTTTAATTTTATCTAAAATTTCATTTTTGAAACGTATTTTATATCTTAATGGTTTTTTTTTAGAAATAGCTGTAGGTTAATGTAATATCCTAATTCATGTGTGATGTAAATTTGCATTTTTCATTTTTCTCGATTACTTTATTTTTATCATCTTACTACATTTTATTTTTTCTCTTATTTTGGATTATTTTTTTAAAGATTCTTTTGTTACCTATTTAATCTTTTTACTCTGTCCCGTGTCATTTTAGATTTTTTTTTGTATTTTCCATAGTTTTATTCCTCTTTTCAGTCTAATCTCTTTTTCTGCCCCCACTATCTTTTGGTTCTCTAATTCTGCTTTCTGCTGTGTTTCACCTACTGTTTACCTCATCTGTTGAATTATTAATAGTGCATATTTCTCAGCTGTAAAATTTCTATCTCATGAATTCTAGTTCTCTGATGAAAATCTGTATCCTATCCATTTTCTTCTTTTCTCCTCTACTTTCTTGAACGTATGAATCATAGATTTTTTAAAAAAGATTTATTTACTTATTTTAGAAAGAGAGCACGAGCAGGAGGGGCAGAGGGAGAGGCAGAGGGAGAGAGAATGCCAAGCAGACTCCACACGGAACGTGGAGCCCAATCTGGGGCTCGATTTCATGATACTGAGATCATGACCTGAGCTGAAACCAAGAGTCAGATGCTTACCCAACTGTGCCCCAGAATCATAACATATTTTAAACTCTTTGATAACTAATATCTAAATCATCCATGGGCCTATTACTTTCATCTTTTCTGTTTTCTGTGTTTTTAGTCTCGTCTTTTGTCACCTCTGATACTTTTGTACTGAAACCTGTACAGAGTGTTTGAAAAATTAAAAAGGCTCCGTAGGATGTTAATATTCTCCAAAGAAAGTTCATCCATTCCTTTGCTAGGAAGATAGAATGGGGGTTGGTCACCTTAATCCAGCAGTTCTCTATCTTTGTTAAGTCTTAAACTATTGGTATATTACTGGAGAAGTAATAAAAAATATAGAAAGGACTGAGCTTATTGAAGTAACACAGTCCCTCCTGGCTCTTGATCCAGGTGCAGAATTGCCATATGCCCCAAGAGATAACACTATTGCTTTGTGTTATCTCACCTCTCAGTATGGTTTTTCTCTCACAGTTATTGTTTTCCTACTGTTTTTCATTGCTTCAGTCCTCCCTAATGCTTTTAAACAGAACTTTATTTTTTCTCATTGTTTTTAGCTGTGGCATTAGTGTGCCACAAACCACTCAATCATTCATGGATGGGAGAGTCAGTGGTTTTCTTTTGTAAACAAAAGAACAAACCGTGGTTTAGTTTTTTGTTTTTGTTTTTCAGGAAAAACATAAACAAGAATTGGAAGACATGAGGAAAGCTGGTCATGAAGCTCTCAGCATTATTGTGGATGAATATAAGGTAGATGTTTGAGAGTCTGCTTTCTCTACCTTTTAAACTGTGCCATACTTTAGAAAAAAGTTTACACACATTGGCACATGCAAACATATGCAAATTATAGAATGACAGTAGTCTTGTTTTGGTATAGTATTCTTTTCAATTGACCAATACGCGTTTGTTGAGAACATACATAGTAGATGACGGAAGGTAATGCTAGATGTTGCTCTGCATTGGAAAAGTTGTAGAATGTTAAAGAATATAGAATCTGTAGCTGAAGAAGTTCAAGAACAGAATTCTATTGAATTAATTGCTAGATTAGCGTTTATCTTTACTGTGGTTCTGCCTCTTTTAGAAAAAAAAGGCATGATATGTACATCTGAAAAATATTATGGTTAAAAGGGATTAAGAAAAACTGTTATGAATATTGTTATAGAAATCATAATAAATGTCAGTATCAGGGACGTACACAGCATTATTCTTTGATTCTATGCCTGCATAAGCTTAATCATTTAAAGCAAACTAAGGACTGGTATGTTGCAAGCTTTCAGGATAGCCTGAACTTTAAAAATTGGTCCATTAGTTGTAGCTGATGAATGTAGATTTGCTTCCTAGTTCACTTTGTGTCAAGAGCCAATACTCTGAACGTAACTTTCTGTTATTGGTGGGTAATAATTGAAAATAAAGATTTTATTTTCATGCTCAAAACAAAAGTCCTTTTCCCCCTAAATTTCATGTTAGATCATTTTCCCCCCACAAATAATAGAGGAATACATTCTTGTTGAAATTAATTCAAACAATTCTCCCCAGAAGTAACTACTGTTAGCAGTTTGATGTGAGCCCTGAGCCGTTTTAGAGGTTTTTCTCCGTAATTGCATATGTATATTTGCTAATACCATATTATATAATTTTTTTATTTGTTTTTACACAAAATGTTATTCCACTCAATCTATTCTTTTGTTTCTTTCTGTGTTTATTCAGTATGATTTATATTTTAGTATCTGGTACATATGAACTTAGTTTTTGTTCTATAGTATTCCACTGTGTGTGTGTGTCTGTGTGTGTGTGTGTGTGTGTGTACATCATATTTGGTTTAACTGTACCTGTATTAGCATTTAGTTTGTTTTTGGTTGTTCATTAGTACAGTAAATGTTTTTGTTTGCTTGTTTGTTTTTAAATCCTTCTACCACTTGTAGAATACAGAAATTTTTTTATTGTCGATTAAACTTCATCCTTGCAGTTGGTAGAAATTAATGTCATTTTAGTTAGCTAATAATTTAATGTCAAAAATCTTGTGACAAGTCATTTGTCTAAAAGTAGAAAAAGAAATAGATCCAGAATTACCTAAATGGACTTCTTTTTTTTTAATCCAAGATAAATAGTCTAGTCAATATGTGTTGGAACATGAAAGGTCATTTTTGTGACCACACCCAATATAGAAACCCGTGCCATTGTCGAGATGGTCATTAAAAAATGTCAAGTTTTTGCAGCTGTGATTATTGGCTCTTTTTATAATATTGTGAATTTTTAGCTCTACTAATATAAACCAGCTTTACAGTTATTGAATTGGGTAAAAGTATAGGATCTATTTTGAACTGTCATCTTTTTTTTTTTCCCCTAGGCTAAGGGTGGGGAGAATTAAAAAATTGGAATTTATATTATTCTCCTCGTGCATTAAGTGATATATTCTTGGGTGAATTTGTATTTTACTTATTTTTAATTATGAATTTAAATTAAATGTTTTAAAAGCGTTTACATTGTGTTTGAACTTGTATTTTTCAGAACAGCTCAATGTTTGGTATCTTAAATCCTTTTCTGATTCTAGCTCCACATATTTCATTTGCTGAAAACATGTTTATCGTGTATTGCTTTCAATACTGACAGCTAATGAGGTTAAAAGCATAAGTGAGAATTTTGCAAATACATTTTACAACTTGTAATTTGGAGAAACTTGGTTGAGAGCTACTCATTTCACCTCTTCTTTGTCTGGTATCACTATTTGATGCCCATTTGGAGAGGATTTAAAAGTTTTAAGCATTAGGTATCATGATTTGGTTAAGAAGATTAGGAATCAAGTCAAGTAGCCTACAAATTTATATTTAATTTGTCATATACTTATTGTCAGTTAATATATAAACTTGATAAACTTTTGTAGCAGGGAACTTTGGTATAAATATATTTCATAGCTTCCCTATTGATTTATTGATGAGCTTCATATTTTGTGCAATGATGTTATTGTACTGTGAGAAAGAATAAGATCTGATACATTAATTATCATATAACATTTTACATCCAGTGTGTTCTGAAAACATATGGAGAATCAACTTCAAAATAATATAGGAAAAAATAAAGTAATTCAGATAAGAAAAATAGGCAATGTTTTCCTCGTAGGTTAGATGTCTCTGTAATGTCGGTGTCAGTTTGTGACCCATTATGGAACAGGATGAGAAATGATATATATTTTTTTCCATTTGAAATTCAAGCATGAGAAGGTCATGTGATAATTATTATATTATGTGTCTCTTTTTCAGACAGTAATTTACTTTTCGTTGATACTTTTAAAGCTTTATTTTGTTAAAGTATATAAACATTTTGATGGATGATTCATTAATCATTAGATAACTCAAAAACAAATGAAAATACAACTTCTAATTACTATTGCTAACAGAAGTTGTATGAACATTCTCTTTGATTTATTCTTTCCTTAATTCAAGAAACCTTGACTTCCTTCTTTGTGCCACGGACTGCTGTGGATACAGCACTGAAGAAGATAGACAGGTCTTTGGTCCAATGGAATATATAGTACACACCCACCATGCACATGCACAGACCATACACAGGTAGTAAGTCACCAAAACCGTACCTTCCCTTGATGGTTTGACTTTAATCTCTCCTTCTATTTACTCAAATGTGCAACTGGACTAGAGAAATCTGTGCCTTTTTACTACCATCCCTGGCTTTTAGGGATCTTATATTCTTCTGCTTGTTTATCCCAGACTAGATGTGGTAAGTCATTTTTCCCCCTCCAAGTTGAGTTGAGGAATTTGGGGAAAAAAAAAAAATTCATTAGAAAAGATAGTGAAAAATACAAATGAAGTAAAACAAAAATAATAAAAGCCTAAAAATTCACAGGAAGATACATTATTTTTACATTAACCTTTCCTTCCAGAAATGTGAAGTAGCCTTTTTTCCCCCTATTTTTCCTACTATACATCTAAAAAAAAAATCCTTGGACATTTTGTATAAAACAGACATGAAATCCTGAAAGACAGAAGAAGGCAAACTGCCTAGGGACTCTGGGATCCAGGTAACTACATGACACTGGGTTCCCTGGATTTTCTTTTTCCCTCATTTGCCCAGATTAGGTGCTGGAGAAGTGAGCAACCCAGAAATACCAAATGGACACAGATATCAAATCCCAAGAAAAGGCTGCTGTCTTTGTCCAAAAGACCAGGAAAGCCTCCAGGTAGCAAGAAAGTAAACTCCTAGGTTAATAACCATTCTACTCCCACCAAACAGCATAGAACAAAATATGGCTCCACCCTCCAACCCTGCCAACAAAGGCCGGTTAAGGATTGTAGACCTTCACCATCTCAGGCTATAGTGAGATAGATTTCCTCTTCTCCATTGGGAGGTTTCGAAGAAGGCTGACTTTCAGTCCCACTGGGCAATAAATCCTCTCCTCCCTAAGTGTCAGGGTAGGCCATGTAGGAAGCCTAGACTTCCACCCCACCCTGATGGTAGTGAGGTACTTTCTCTACTATCAAGGTATCAACAGATGTTTAATGGAAAGTCAGGGTAATAAGGTCAGCCCTCTGAAGTGTCAGTGAGGGTTATTTGGGGAACAATAAGGTGGCATCCTTGCTCCTCTCAGCCAGAGTGACATCAGTGAAGGCTTTGTGTGAAGCTGAACTCCCAATCATGTCTGGCAATAATGAGGAGATTCTATTCCCCTGCCCTGAGTGTCAGTGGAGAATGAACCAGGAACCTGAACTTAGTACCTGGCTGTTCCCCTCTTGTCTTGTTGCAGTAGTGTCTTATCAGAGGAAGTCTGCCTGAAGCAAGATTTTTTTTTTTAAATATTTTTAAAGATTTTTATTTATTTATTTGACAGAGAGAGAGACAGCCAGCGCGAGAGGGAACACAAGCAGGGGGAGTGGGAGAGGAAGAAGCAGGCTCCCAGCAGAGTAGCCTGATGTGGGGCTCAATCCCAGGACCCTGGGATCACGCCTGAAGCAAGATTTAAAATATCCAAATTTCAGTTGAAAATCAGTACTCATACAAAGAACCAAGAAAATCTCATCTTGAGTGAAAAAAGATAATGAACAGAAGCTAACACTGAGCTGACACCAATGTTAGAATTATCTGACAAGGATTTTAAAGTGTCCATCATAAAAATGCTTTAACAAGCAATTATGAACATGCTTGAAACAAAGGGAAAAAAAATAGAAAATCTCAGCAAAAGAATAGAATGTCTTACCAAAGAAACAGATTATGTAAAGAAAGAACCAAATGAAAATTTTAGAACTTAAAAATACAGTACAAAAAAAAATTCAGTGTTTGGGTTCAATGTCATAATGGAGAAATGGGAAATAATCAATGAACTTGAAAATAGAGAATAGAAGTCACCCAGTTTGAACAACAGAGAGAAAACAGACTAAAAACAAATGAGCAAGGATTTAGGGACCTGTGGGATTATAACAAAATATCTAAAATTCATGTCATCAAAGTCCTGGAAAAAGAGGAAAAAGAGGATAGAGAAACTGAAAATATATTCAAAGAAATAGTAGCTGAAAATTTCCCAAATTTGGCCAAAGAAATAAAACTACATATTCAAGAAGCTGAGTGAACTCTTAAACAGGATTAACCAAAATAATAATAATACCAAAATCAAAACAAATAAAAACCACCAAGACACATTGTGATGGTTAATTTTATGTGTTTTAACTTGGTTAGGCCATGATGCCCATATATTTGGTCAAACATTATCCTGGATATTTTTGTTAGGGTTCATTCCAGGTAAGATTAATATTTGCAATTGTGGACCTTGAATATAGCAGATTGCCCTCCATAATGTGGGTGATTCTTATCCAATTGTTAGAAGGTTTTAATAGAACAAAGGACCTATGTCCCCTGATCAGTAAGGTATTTTGCTAGCAGACAGACTTTTAGACTTGAACAAGCTAAAAGAGCCTGAAAAGCTCTCCCCTGGATCTCCAATCTGCCATTCTACCCCGCAGATATTGAATTTGCCAGCCTCCACATTTGTGGGAGCCATTTTCTTAAAATAAATCTTTTTCTCTATATACATATCCTATTAGTTCTATTACTCAAGAGACCCTGACTGCTACAGATGTTATGGTCAAACGTCTGAAAACGAAAGACAAAAGAAAATCTTGAAAGCAGCCAGAGAAAGATGGCATTTGACCTACAGAAAATCAATTAGATTTACATTGGATTTTTCATCAGAAACCAGGGAGGCCAGAAGGAAATTGAATAACACTGAAAGAAAATAAGTGTCCACTCAGATTTTTATATCCAATGAAAATATGTTTCTGCAGTGAAGGGAAGAAATCAAGATGTTCTCAGATGAAGGAAAAGTAAGAGGATTTGTCATAGCAAAGCTACTCTAAGAGAATGGCTAAGGAAGTTATCCAAACAAAAGGAAATGATAAAGGAACGAATTTTGAAACATTAGGAAAAAACAAAGGAAAGGACAAGATTGTGGGTAAATGCAATAGACTTTCTTTTTTTAAGTTTTCTAAATTATATTTGTTAAATGAAAAAATATGTAACATTTTCCAATGTGGTTCTTTATGTAAAGGAAAATTTTAAGAAAATTATATTGTAGGGGCACCTGGGTGGCCCAGTCAGTTAAGCGTCTGCCTTCAGCTCAGGTCATGATCTCAGGGTTCTGGAATCAAGCCCCACATAGGGCTCCCTGCTCAGCGGGGAGCCTGCTTCTCCCTCTTCCTCTGCTGCTCCCCCTGCTTGTGCTCTCTCCCTCTCTCTCTCACATAAATAGATAAAATCTTCTAAAAAAAGAAAAAGAAGAAAAAGAAATTGTAAACAAGGAAGAGTAACAGACATACTCTTAACTTGAACTGGTAAACTGCCAACACCAGCAATGGTGTGATTTTTTTTTTTAATTTCAATTTGGGAGTATGCAAATTTATTTACTTCTACAATCTTTTCCATGTTAAGGCTTGAGATTTATTTATTTTGAGTTTGGTTGCAAGATTTTAAACTATCAAAATCATTTGGAGCTAGTTTACATTTATACATTTGTATTTCAAACACTAATCAGTTTAAAATGTAATAGAAAAGACTTTTCTCCATTTGTCATTGTGATTTCTAAGAACCTGAAGTAATCAGTAATTATCACAACAGAGGAAAGTTTACTCATCATATAGTTTGATTTTGCGTAGCTAGTGATATTTTAATATTTTGTAATTTTTATTTTTGAACAGCTTTATTGAGGCATAATTCATATATTATAAAATCTACCAAAGTTTATAATTCTCTAGTTTTTAGTATATTTGCAGAATTATACAGTCATCACCACAATGTAATTTCAGAGCATTTTCAACCCCCTACATGAAACCTTATATCCCTCCACAGTCATTCTTCACTCCCTGCCCAACCACCTGTTTTCTAGCCCTTGGTAACCATTAATCTGTATTATGTCACTATAGATTTGCATCTTCTGGACAGTTTGTATAAACAGAATCATACAATTTGTGATCTTTTTGACTGACTTCTTTCACTTAGCATACTGTTTTCAACGTTCATGCTTGTTACATTTATTATATTGGTCTTTCATTTCTTTTTTGTTGTCCAGTAATATTCCATTGTACGGAGTACCACATTTTATTTAACCTTTTACATCAGTTAATGGTCATTTGGAGTGTTTTCACTTTTCGACTATTGTGAATAATGCTATGTGGATGTATATTTTCATTTCTCGTTGGTATATGCCTAGGGTTGAAATTACTGGGTTGTATGGTTATCTATGTTTAGCATTTTGAGGAAGTACCAGAATGTTTCCAGCTGTACTATTTTATATTCCAACCAACAGTGACTGAGGGTTCTAGTTTCTCTCCATCCATACCAACACTTGTTATTTTCCATTAAAAAAAAATTTAGCCATGCTAGTGGGTTTAATTGGCATTTAAGTCTTTGATCCATTTTGAGTTAATTATTGTATATGATGTGAGGAAGGGATGGAACTTTTTATTTATTTATTTATTTATTTGTTTATTTATTTATTTATTTATTTTGATGTGCATAGCCAGTTGTTCCCAATATCATTTGTTGAAAAGACTGTTCTTTCCTCATTGAATTGTCTTAGGACCTTTGTCAAAAATTAACCATCTGTGTGAGGATTTATTTGTAGACTCTTAATTCCTTTCCATTGAAATATATGTCTCTCTCAATGTCATTACCACACTTTTTATTACTGTAGCTTTATAGTAAGTTTTTGATATCAGAAAGTGTACATTGTCCAACTTTGTTCTTCTTCCAAATTGGTTTGGCTATTCTAGTTCACTTGCATTTTCATATGAGTTTTAGTATTAGCACATGAATTTTTAAAAATATCCAAGTGGGATTTGATTTGTATTTGCATTGAATATGTAGACCAATTTGGGAAGTTTTGCCATTTTAATAGTATTAAAATAGCTTTCTGATGCATAATTATGAAATGTCTTTACATTTATTTTATCCTCATTAATTCCTTTCAGCAATCTATTGTAGTTTTCACTGTGTATTTTATTCTTTTTGATGACATTGGAAAACGAATTGTTTCTGTTAATTTCATGTTCAGATTTTTCATTGCTAGCATATAATAATATGATTAATAATAACAGGATTGATTTTGTATATTTGTTCTGATATATATGTTCATTAGTTCTAATAGTTTTTTAGTAGATTTGTTAGGATTTTCCATATACAAGATCATGCCACCTGCCGCCTGCACCTCTTTCCAATCTGGGTGCCTTTTATTATTTTTTTCCTTGCCTAATTGTCCTGGATAGACCTCCAATACAATTTGAATAAGAACTGCAAGAACATACATGATCTTAGGGAGACAACATTCAGTTATCAACCATTTAAGTATGATGTTATAAGTGAGTTGTAAATAGATGGTCTTCATTAGGTTGAGGAAGTTCCCTTTTATTTCTAGTTTGTTGAAAAAAATTTTTTTAATCATGAAAGGTTGCAGAATTTTGTCCAATGCTGTTTCTGTGTCTTTTGAAAAGATAATTTTTTTTCTTATGAATATGGTATATTCTTTTTGATTTTTGGATGTTAACTCTGTTTTGCATTCCTGAGATAATCTCACTTGGTCATGGTGTATAATTTTTTTAGGTGTTGCATCGATCAGTTTGTTAATATTTTGTTGAGTATTTTGTACCTTTATTCATAAAGGATATTGGTTTGTAGTTTTCTTTGGCATCTAGGAGGCTTCGCTATCAGTATAATACTTAGAATAAGTTAGCATATGTTCCCTTTAATTATTTGTAAGAGTTTGTAAAAGATGAGTATTAATTCTTTGTTGAGAATTTTGTAGAATTCATCAGTATAACCGTGTGATACTGGATTTTTCTGTGTGGGAGTTTTTTGGAGGTTTTTTTTTTTGTGTGTGTGTTTTTAAATAAATTCAATCTCTTCTTATTGATCTCTTCAGATTTTCTGTTTTCTTCCTGAAATTGGTAATTTTATTTTTCTAGGAATTTAGTTCTTTTATCTAAGTGATTTAATTTTTAGCATGTAGTTGTTTATAGTATGTTCTCAGTATGCTTTTATTTTTGTAAGGTAAGTAGTGATGTCTCCTCTTTTCATTTCTGATTTTGTAATTTGAGTCTTCCCTCTTCTCCATTTGGTCAATTTATCTGAAGGTTTCTTCATTCTATTTGTGTCTTCAAATAATTAACTATTGGTTTTGTTCATTTTCTACCATTTTCTGTTCTCTTATTTACTAATTTCCACTCTAACCTTTATTTTGCAGAGCCTTCTGCTTACTTTGGCTTTACTTTGTTATTTTCCTAGTTTGTTAAAATGGATTAAGTAGGTGAAACATGTAATATCTTTTTTCTGATTCATGTAATATCTTTTTCTTTTTTAATATAGGCATTTATGTTTTCCTCTTGATTCTTGTTTATTTCATCCCATAAGTTTTGTATGTTGTATTTTCATTTTTGTTCATATAAAATAATTTATAGTCCTCATTGTGATTTCTTCTCTAACACATTGTTTCTTTAGGAAAGTGTTGTGTAATTTCTATATATACATATGAATTTCTGAAATTTCTGGCTGTTATTAATTTCTAGTTTGATTTCCTTGTGGTTGAAAAATTTGTTTTGATTATTTTGATTGGGGTGGAGTGTTCTGTAGATGTCTCTAGGTGCATGCAGTTGGTTTGTAGTCTTGTTGAACTTTTCTGTCTGCTGTTGGTAATCTGCTTGACTTTTTATCCTTTATTGATAGTGTGGATATCAAAGCATCCATTATTGTTGAATTCTTTATTATTCTGTCAGGTTTTATTTCATGTATTTTGGGGGTATTTTGTTCACTGCATATGTGTTTTTGAGTGTTACATCTTCCTAATGTATTGACCCTTTTATTATTGTAAGATGTTTGTTTGTATCTCTGGTATGATGTTTTTTTTCTTCTAAAGTCTGGGTTTGTTGTTGTTGTTGTTTTCTTTTTGTTTTGTTTCATTTCTGACATTAGTATAGCCACTCAAGCTCTGCTGTGGTTTTTATTTGCGTGGTAAATCTTTTCCCATACTTTTATGTTGAACCAGTTTGTGTCTTTGAATCTAAACTGTCTTTTGTACAAATACAATTATATACCTTTTTAAGATGTAATTGCTTTTTAAATCAATTAAGAGAAGGACAGAGAAGAAACAACCAATTATATTGTCTTTTAAAACTCCCTACATGATTAACTTTACTGGCACTCTTTATCTCTTCATGTGGATTGAGTTATTTTCTGATTTTACTTTTTGTAGCCTAAAGACCTGCCTTTAGTATTTACTATAAGTCATGTCTGCTAAGGTTGAATTTATCTTTAAGTAGCTTTAGTTCATTTTCATTCTTTAAAGATAATTTTCTATTTTTAAAAGCTTTCTTCAGTTATACAGAAACAATGAATCATGGAACACTACATCAAAAACTAATGAGGTACTGTATGGTGACTAACATAACATAATAAAAAAATAAATAAAATAATTAAAAAAAAAACAACAAAGCAAGACAACTCAAAAAAAAAAAAAAGCCAAAAAGAAAAAAAAAAAGCTTTTTTGTTTCCTTTTTGTTGGATATAAGATTCTTATGAGACAGATGAGACAGGTTTTTTGTTTAGTTTTAGCATTTTGAAAATGTCATTCCATTGCCTTCTCTCTTTCATTGTTTCTGATGACAAGTAAGCTGTTAGTTTTTTTTTCTGGTTACCTTGTATGTGATGAATCATTTTTCTACTGTTTTCTAATTGTTTCTGTTTTTGTCTTTCAGTATTTTGACTATAATATATCTGGGTGTGTATCTCTTTTAGTTTTTCCTACATGGAATTCATTGAGCTTCTTACATGTATAGATTGTATTTTGTCACTTTGGAAAGTTTTCAGCCATTATTACTTTAAAAATATTTTATTCTTTTATTCCTTTGTGTTACATTCACTGTGTACATGTTGGTCTGCTTAATGGTGTCTCACATTTTTCTGAGGCTCTATTCATTCTTCTTCATTATTTAAACTCTGTAGTTCAGATTTCACGGTCTATTGATATTTCTTCAGATTTACTGATTATGTCTTCTCTTAATTCAAACCTACTGTTTAGAACCTCTAAAAAATAATTTCATGCTAAAAAATGCTTAACCAGCATCTGAGATTTCACTAGCCTTAATTTCTTTTTGCCAGTGGAGTATTTTGCCTCGATGTTCATGGCTGTTGACTGATCAGGGTGGTGGTTGCTGAAGGTTGGGGTGGCTGTGGCAATTTCTTAAAATGAGACAAAAGTGAAGTTTGCCACATTGATTGACTGTTCCTTTTATGAATGATTTCTCTGTAACAAGCAATGCTGTTTGATAGCATTTTACCTGTGGAATTTTTCATTTTTGTTGTTTTCATGTTTCCACTCCAGAATTTCCTGTTGTTTCTTTTGTATAATTTCTCTCTTTATTGATAGTGTATTTTATGAGATGATATTTAATTATTTAAGCATGGTTTTCTTTAGTTCTTCGAACATTTTTTCAATTGGTGCTTTGAAGTTTTTTCTGTTAAGTGTAACGTCTGGGCCACATCAAAAAGGCAGTTTCCATTGACTCCTGTTTTTCCCTATGTGTGTGACACAGTATAATGTTTCTTTTCATGTCTAGTAATTTTTTATCAAAAACTAGACATCGTAGATAAAATATAGTTGCAACTTTGTGTCTTCAGTCCTCAGGAGACTTTGGTCTTTTGTTTGTTGATTATTTAGTGAAGTCCGTTTCTTTTGAGTTGTGCAGCTTCAGTAGAGCAAAATTGATATTTACATACTCTTCCTGACTACCAGAAATGACTATTTTAAAGCCATGCTCTCTTTAACTCTCTCTTTCCTGGACTCTGTTTTATGATTCTTACTTATTTGTGTTTTATCATAAACTACCTGTTAGTTTCTGTCAATTTCTAGTTTATTGCTCTATTGTTTCTGATGTGCCCTATGGTATCCATTGCACCCCAGCCTGATCCAGTTATACATCAGTTATAGATCATTCCCTTTGGTAGGGTAGTTTGTGTGCCAGGGCCTTGCTATAACCCTTCCCTGTCATAGAACTTATGGACTATGCACAGGTCCTGGAAGGGTAGATGCTTAATTTGCTCTTCATTAGCTTCCTCACCCACATCCTCCTTTCACAGCTGGAGCTGAGTATGAGGGAAAGAGGGTAGGTAGTATTTTGCTACATGGCTGCCACCATTGCTCAGTATAGATCTTCTGTAATACAGAATTCATGAGGAAGGGATTGTCCAGTGTTTATAGCTGTTAAATATCTCTGGAATAGTTCTTTTACCTCAGGAATGTAGTAGAGATGGGACCTGGCATTTGTCTTGTGAGCCCAGCTGAGCAGCTGTCATGCAATACAGAGCTGTGCGAGAAAGGAGAATTGTATTTTTTTTACCAGCTGCCCTATTTATGTGATATAAGCCTTCTGCAGCATGGAGCTATGGAAAATAGGATCTATTAATGTTCACCAGCTGCCAAGACCACCAGGAATGATTTTTACACTAATAGGTTAGGGAAGATGGGAACTGTCACTCGGCTGCTGAGCCTGTTGAAACAGTTCTTCTGCAAGGCTCAGCTGTGGGTGGATGGGTGAAGTCCCTAGGTTGGGTATCATAACTTCCCTCTGTTCTTACTAGATTTCTGTAAACTTTGTTGAGTAAATGTTGCCCAGTTTATTGTAAGCCCTTTGATAAGTGTCCAGAGACTTTGAATGATTGTTCTTGCTTAAAAGATATATCAAGTTAGAGGATTCTCTGAGCTCTTAACATTACCATTCCAGAAATCCTAACCCACCTCTCTTATTTCTTTTAATCCATATTAAAATAGTGGTTACTTATTACATATGTTCTCCATTTAACAAGTTATCCTGCAATTAGTGAATATCTAGGAGCCATGACATTCTTTGTATTTCTCACTGTATTGACAAGAGTTAAAGATTTGTGTACATCATCTTGTCATATATGAGTACGTCAACCTTTGGATCATTGCTGATTTCTTTTTTTAATGCTTTTCTAAAATGTGACTTTTTTGACATGAGTAAATTCTGATATTATACCTCTTACAAATTTTAGAATATGCTTTTGGGTTTTATTTCAGCAAATTACCATGGATTCAAATAGTAATTTAAAGCTTAGTGATATTTTAAATGCTTATCTTACTTTTTTTTTACATTGGTAATCAAATGAAAGGAAAAAAACCCTTAAAATCTAATACATTTGGTTAGCATATTTTGTGTATGTAACATCACTCAAATGAAATAGCGTGTATTACAGCTCTCAAATGATGTGATCAACAATTTCTGATTTTAAAATAGAAATAAGCTATATTATGATTTCAACTTTTCACAAAGAATTGAAAATTTTGATTCGCCTTTAATTAGCCCCATGTAGGCATACTTTGGGGAAACTGTGGATTTGGTTCCAAACCACCACAATAAAGTGAATATAGCAATAAAGTGATTCAGGTGAATTTTTTTATTTCCCAGCACATCTAAAAGTTATGTTTACTCCATGCTATAGTCTATTAAGTGTGCAGTAGCATTATGTCCAGAAAATGTACATACCTAAAAAATATTTTATTGCTGAAAAATGCTTCACCGTCATCTGAGATTTCAGCTAGCCGTAATTTCTTTTTGCTGGAGGAGGGTTTTGCCTCGATGTTGATAGCTGCCGACTATTCAGGGTGGTGGTTGCTGAAGGTTGGGGCGGCTATGGCAACTTCTTAAAACAAGACAACAGCGAAGTTGGCCGCATCAATTGACTCTTCATTCTGTGAGTGATTTCTCTGTAACATGCAGTGCTGTTCTACCCACAGTAGAACTTCTTTCAGAATTGGAGGTAGTCCTCTCAAACTCTGTCACGGCTTTATCAGCTGAGTTGGTGTAATATTCTTTCTTGTCATTTCAACAATCTTGGCAGCATTTTACCAAGAGTAAATTCCATCTCAAGGAACCACTTTCTTTGCTCATCCATAAGGAGGACCTCCTCTTCTGCTAAAGGTTTATTATGAGATTGTAGCAATTTAAATATAATAATAATGAAAAAGTTTGAAATAATGAGAATTACCAAAATGTGACGCAAAGACACAAAGTGAGGAAATGCTTTCGGAAAAATGGCGTTGATACACTTGCTTGATGCAGGGTTGCCACAAACCTTAAATTTATAAAAAGCGCAATATCTGTGAAGCAAAATAAGATGAAGCACAATAAAACAAGGTGTACATGTATTTAATGGACTAGCCGACCTTATCTTTTTGGAATTCAGTTCTTTTTGTAACTCCGTATTTATACAACTTCAAACCATCCACCACAGGAACTCGGTAAAGAAAATCTACAACCCAATTCCATATTTAAACAACTTTGAGATCCAAAGTTATTGTGTACTGTTATTATGTATTATGTACTCATATTATTATCTTTTTCTGCCTTTAATAATGATATATAATAATTTATATATTTTTAATCTATGAATTTGCAAAAGAGTATTGCATTTCTGCAAAACTTTCTACGTTGGGACTGCCAAGTACTTCTGTTGGTAGAGCTAATTGATTATTTTGAAGTCAGACTGGCCTTGATCAAAGCCCCAGCTCTGCTACCTAGTAACAGGGTGACCTTGGGTGTTTCTTACATATGAATTTTAATTTCCTTCTGAATAAATGAAGGAATAAACCATAGAACCTATTCATAGGAACGTTATGAGGATCCAGTGAGATAACATATATTGCTTGGCTAATAATAATGCTGTTAATAAATATTAGTTGTTATAGTTTCATTGTTATACCAGTTTTCTAGCATAGCAATTTCAATGCATTGTCATTATTTTACAGCTGATTAGTAATTAGTTTACTTTTCAAAATGATACATTGTGAATTCTTGTTTCGGTTTTCTATTTAGAAATATCCACTTAAGGGAAAGAGATTATAGACCAGCCCTTCATATTCCTGGGCTCCTGTTAAAAAGCCAGCATTCTTCTGTTCATTTAGAAAATAAATAGCTTGCTTCAGATTGATGAAAAGGACATGTGAAATTCTGTTAGTACAGAAGGAAACAAAGCTAAAATTAAGCTAATATGCTATATATGCCAACTTTTCCCATAACGTTTACTTAATTTTGTTTACTTTTTCTTCCATGTCATGATTTTGAAAATCTTTTATCCTGATAATTAACAACAGTAAAGTAAATGTAGATTTTGGAAGACTTTCCATAGGAGCATGCCACATCTAAGATTGTTTACATAAGAATTTTCCTTTACTTGTTTAATTGAGCTTTTGTCTTTAAATTGTCATTCTTCGTTATACACACTGGCTCAGACTTAACAATTCTCTTATGTCTATAGTTTTCTCTATCAAGGATTATTATCGATGATGTAGACTATCTTAATTTTTTTTAAGATAATGAGTAGTATTACTATAATGCTTTTTGCTTAAGACAACTTTAACACTTTTTCACTGATCAGGATTTCTTAACCCTTTGGTTCTCACCTTTTCCAGCACATAATAAATTACTCATGATGCTTTAAAAAAAAAAAAAAGATTTTATTTATTTGAGAGAGAGCACACAAGCAGGAGGAGGGACAGAGGGAGAGAGTGCTGGGCAGAGAGCCCAACTCAGGGCTTAATCCCAAGACCCTGGGATCATGACCTGAGCTGAAGGCAGACACTGAGCCACCCAGGTACCCTGTGATGATTTTTTAAAATGTGTATGCCAAGGTAGATTTCCTCTCTAGAAATTCTAAATCATTTGTTGGTGGTGGTATCTAAGTATCCATATTTTCTTTAAAGTTCTAAAAGTCATTCTACTACCCTAGTGGTAGTGATGAGTTAATTATTGTATTATTCCTTCGTATTTATTTGCCTGTCAAAATACTGTGTTTCAGCCTGTAGCCATTATTTCCCCATTTTTGTCATCTAATACTGAACCTGTCCAGTTTGTTTGTATGTGTGTGTTTCCCACTGAAATCACTGGAAATTCTTCTGTACAAGAAAGATGAGAGATACTCTAACAGAATTTAAGTGACTGTAGGATGGACTGCTCTTTGTTTTTGAAAGTTAAAAAAGAAGCAAAAATTTTAGCTGTAACCAAAAAACTAGAATTTATTCTGTATTAATTGTTGTTTTTTGTTTTTGTTTTTAACTTATGTCCTGTTTTTTCCAACATGGGATTAGTGATCACAGTAAGAAAAATTTTTTTATAGTGGAGGATTGGTATAATAGCAGAGAGGGACTATCAAAGAAAGTCATACATGGAAAAAATGCAGGTGTATTTGCTAAAACAGATGTAATTCTGTAACTTAAGGAATAAGATGTCTTATCTTTTAAAGAGAAAGTATCTCACTATCTCCACCTCTTGCACAGATGTGTTTGTTGCTTGTTTCTCTTCTTAGAAGTATCTCATTATACATGTATTCAGTTAATGCGCTGTATATAAGTGCTTGAGCTAAAGCTATTTTAGATGCTGACACATTCTTAAAATGATTTTCTTTTTATCCTAAATAACTTTTGGAGAGGATTTTCCAAAGGAAGTTGTAGGTGACTCAGTGTAGTGAAGTTCAAAGCTGGAACTATTGCTAACATGCTGTTAGAGTGGGTGAAAAGTACTCAAGAAGTTAAGTTCAACATGTTGTTTTTATTTTATCTTACTTTGAGCCTAGTTCATTAAAAATTCCAATTTGACACAAATAAGATATGAACGTATTTCTTGGTTAATATTTTGTTTTGCTACTATATACAGCAGTGACAACAGACTCCTTCCCCCTTCCTTGTGTGTGTGTGTGTCTGTGTGTGTGTGTGGTGTTTGCTTTAAGGTAGAGCAGTTAGAATAGGAGTTTTCCCTTTTGAAACTCTTCTATACAAAGTTTTTAATTTCATCCTTAAGTTACATTTACAAGTTATTTTCTTGGTTCTGTCACAACTTGTGTATTTTTAAAATTAAATAATACTCTTGTTTTTGTTGTTTAAATGTAAGGACTTTAGATATCTTCCAAGTCATAGCAAGTATGAGAAGTATTGAAATTCATTGAATTTTGACATAGTTGACAGATTAGCAAAAATGGTGATTAGAATAGCCTGAAAAAGGCAAAAAAGAAAATGCAGTTTTGTTTTATATTTAAATGCAAAAACCGATGAAATTATAACTATACTGATTTAACATTTATTATATGTGTTGGCCCTTTTGTGGATACCTAATCTAAACATTTACTGTGTCTTTTTTTTTTTGGTGTTATTGAAATTAGTTCCTGGTCATCACATTCATCTTAAAACTAGAAAAGTTTTGTATACAGACTTCTTAAGATTTAGAGTTTTCTTTTCTCCCCCTAGAGTCTTATGTGCAAACATTTGGCCAGGCAAAGTATATTTACAAAACTCATCCTTGCAGATATCGTTATAGATATCTATACATCTCAAGATATCTCCACTAAAGTAGACCGACAGCACACCTATTCCTCTTTTACTGTCCTTGTTTCTGACTCTTGACTGATGTGATGATCTTTAATTCTGTATATTATAAACAAGATGCTAAAACCCAAACAGTGCTTGACACATGAGTAGTGCTTATAAGTACTGTCTTGATTTTTAATGAGAAACTAAGAATGGGTAGATTCTTCTGTAGTCTAAGAACATCTCACAAAGAGAGTTTTCTGATATATTTGTTTTCTCTTCTTGTTATGTTCAAGTATGAGAGTATTGAATCAGGTACACCATAGTTTTAATGTATTAGGTACATGAACTTTCTGCTACTCACGGTGGAAAATTGATACAAAATTGTTACATAAATTGAAGTTTTTCTGAAATTATCTTGATTAAAATTCTTGATATATTCATTTCCCATGTTAACGAACATTAGCTTTATTGAGAATATTGGTCTTCTGCCTTTTTTGTAAAGTTTGAGTATGTCTGAAATACCTTTTGGTAAGGATTGCTTTGAATTTTAGCAGTGTACCATATGTTAAATGCCAGGGTGGAGTATCACATGCCTGCTGTATTCCATTTTTCAAAAGCATCTACTTGCTAGTATTTTATTTGAACTCTTGAGTTGTTTGTACTGTTTTATAAGGGAGAGCATATTACATTTAGGAGACCAGTTTTTCCCAGGGTGTAGAATTACTTGTATTGTATAAAGTTCTGCTCCAAGGAGGGGGGGAACAACTTTGTTTTCTCTTCTTTTGATATTTTTCCTTGATTAAAGATTGCTAACTTTTTATGCAGAGAGGGGAGAATAAGTATTAAGATGTGTGAGACCTGTCGTGTATCATTTTTTTTAATTCCATTATTTTGTTAACCCAAAGGTATGAAATAAATTTATAGTTTCAGTTATTTGATTGAACAAGGATTCTCATAAATTCCAGCTTTTATCGTATGATCAGATTTTTCCTGGACAAATACGGATGTTTGCTGTTGCCAATAGACTTTGGCCTAACAGCATGCTAGATACTAGTGATTGGTTTGGAACTAACGACTTGGCTTGTCCATTCTTATCCCTCCCACCAAACTTAACCTCAGCGGAGGATTGAGAAAGTTTGGTAGTTGAGAATAGTTCTTGTGTGCCTCCGAGTTTCTTGGGATAAGCCAGAATTTTGCATGCAAGGCTATTCTTGTGGTTTTTCCAGCCAGGCCAAAACCAGAAGGCATTGGAAATCTTGCAAGAGACCTTGTTCTAATATAGATTTAAAGCTTGCTCTTTTATACCGTGACTGGTATATCAGCCTGACAGTGAAAGGAATGAAGGGAGGAATACTGTATTGAGGATATATATTTCAAATTTTTGCTGCAGAACAGATCTTGAAAAATATCTCCAAAGATAAAAAAAAATTAATGAGTAGGATTTATGTAGTTAGTTGTTTCTTAAGACACATCAGACCTGCCTTTTCCCCACTGGTTATTTTTGGCTTGCCCTCTAAAATGCACTTTGAATGCCATAGGTTCAGTTTTTATATCACATCAGGTTAATATTTGTAACTACTGTGGATCAGATTTGAAAATTTTATCAATAACAGTCCTACCCACCTGGGCGTTTGTTGATTAATTATAGATTTTTGCTTATTGTCATAAAAATCCAGGCTACTCTGTCATAAGTATCTTCCATCCAGAATAATATTGTCTCTCCACATTGACCGGAATGAAGCTTGACCTGTTCACTTGGGATAACAAGTTTTTTCAAATCTTTCTTTTATCTAAGCTTATTCAGTAGGTTTCTACATCTAGTAATAATGCTGGGAGAGTGATTATATAGTGATATCTGTAGGAGAATCATTTCTGTAACTACTCCAGTCAATGTGGTGTATCAGTCGTGTGCTTCTTAATCTCTCCTTATTCCAGTGAACTGAATTGTCATCAAGGTCTGTCTGGATTCAGGCATTTTCAGTCTTAGTGCCTGAAAAGTGTTATGTAATTAGACTTTAGGGGGAAAAATTGATGTGTGTATATGTTATAGATTTATTTTTATGCATTTTTTATTGGCCACCAATATTCCAATTAGTGAAAGACTGCATACCATAGTTCTTAGAGGCAGGAAAGATAAACTGGTGAAAGTTATTCTTATACTCATTTAATTTTCTTTTCTTTTTTTTTTTTTTAAAGGTTTTTTAAATTTATTTATTCGACAGAGATAGAGACAGCCAGCGAGAGAGGGAACACAAGCAGGGGGAGTGAGAGAGGAAGAAGCAGGCTCATAGAGGAGGAGCCTGATGTGAGGCTCGATCCCATAACGCCGGGATCACGCCCTGAGCCGAAGGCAGATGCTTAACGCCTGTGCCACCCAGGCGCCCCTCATTTAATATTCTAAGTCCATGTGAGGATATGTACACAAAAAGCTACTTCAATTTTTTAAATCTTTTGCCTCTTTGAAAGGATGTAAGAAAGGAATGGTTAGCTGTATTCTTTCCTCTGAACTATAAAACACAGACTCTGAGGAAGGAAAGCAGAGATGTAATAACCAGTGAAATTTGGGAGAGTAGCGTATCGGGATGTCTGTGACATTTGTAATTAGTGTGCAAGTCAGTATCATAATAGAAAGCTGGTTTTGATTTTATCTTTAAGTTCTTGTTAATCAGGTTTGGGGATCCTTCACATATAAGAATATAGATTTTATACCAAGGATAAATTATTAGGCCATAGAAAGATTTATCCTGTTATTTTCAAAATATTTTTTTGACAAGGTGTAACACATTTCTGTAGTATAAAATTCAAAAGATGTGGAAGCACCAAGTTCAAGGGTTATTTGTTCTTTTTTTGGTTTAGCAGTATGTTCATATAACCAAATATTTTTAGTAATTAATCCACTGTAACAACCTAATGTGGGCTAATGTTCAGCCAGCAAGCACTACTTTGTGCCATTTTCTACTAGTGAAATACTTCTATACCAGTGAGCATATTAATAGTTCTCCTGAACCACTTTAATGATTTTGTCCCTCCCTCTGGGGCTTCTCCCTTACCCTATACAATCAAGCTGGAGCTTGGCATTGCAGGAGGCCTTTGGTACCTGCTGTTACTGGCGATGGCACTTCTCATTGTTTGGTGCCCAATCTGGTAGATTTGAAATATTTTACATATCACCTCAAATATTATCACTTCTGTAATATATGGCTAACTTGTAACTGGAAAAGAATCCAGTTCAAGGATCTTACCTTATCATCAATGTTATTCTTCTTATGATCAAAAGAAAACAAAAAGGAAAATTTAAACTTTTTCAATATGGTTTGATTTTTTTTTAAGATTTTATTTATTTATTTGCTAGAGACAGAGAGAGAGACACACACACACAGAGAGCGCACAAGCAGGGCGAGTAGCACGCAGAGGGAGAAGCAGGCTCCCCACTGAGCAGGGAGCCTATTGTGGGGCTCTATCCCAGGGTCCTGGGAACATGACCTGAGCTGAAGGCAGATGTTTGACTGAGCCACCCGGATTTCATGAAACCTCTCCTCTCTCTCCATGTCGATAGCTTTACAGTGGGGAAAAAACGTTCTTTTCTGATCTTTGAGATCTAGTATTTGGGGAATGATGAATCTTGGTTAGTTTAGAGGAAAATTCTTCACTTTAATGGTCTTAAATCTAGTAATTAAAAAAAAAATGATGTGGATCCTAACTTGAATCCACATAGCATCAGTTTTATTTATCGTGAAAAAGTGAGGAATTTAGTTCTCAGATACCAGCAAATGGTTAGAACAATCCTATTTTGAAGTACCAATATAAAGAATAAAATCAACAGTCATAATTTCATAGAACTCCTTTGTCTTTGGCAGAGAAGGAGCTCTGTTATTCTCCCCACTTAAGAGATAAAGAATCTGAGACCTAGAGAAACACAGTGCTTTTATCAAACACATATAAGCCAAGGAGGAGTTTTATATAAAAGCCAGGTCACTCAAACCTTGATGCAGGGTTCTGTTCAACAAGTTATACTGCCTCCTTGGAACATGAACGCATGTGTATTTAAGTCAAATATTTCTACCATGTATGTGGGTTTCTTTTTTTCTATGGTCTCTGAAATTTCAGAAAATGAGATGCATTGTTCTTTAGTGTAGCCAGGTGCTTCGTTGTTTTAGACACAATTCTTTTTTCTTTCTCTCTCTCTTTCTGTCTTTCCTGAAACTGTAGCTCTTACTCAAGTCACAAGGAGCAATATTGTGGCATCTGAGGGTGAGGCATATCCGTGTGGCAGCGTTTCCGAAGTTTGAAGTCTCTGGAGGCAGACATGCAGAGCCTCTGTGCTGTACTTAATTTTAGAAACTTCTTAATTTTAATGTGTTGTCCATGGCACAAAAGGAATTTTCACTGGGAGACTTTTGTGGTGTTTGAGGTAACAACTCTTATGTTACTAGAATCCCTTAACAACAAGGCCNNNAGGAATGATTCCCTCTGTCCTGAAGATTTTCTTTGGCTTTCACAGCTTCCAAAGCACTTTATAACATGGCTAGACTATATTGAATTTCCATGTTTAGATCTACACCCATAATTTAACATTTTTCTTTTTGAATTGTATAGTACCACGGCACTGTAATTCAAATACATAGAAAAACCTGAGGATCACTGCAATTTCAAACACTTGAGATCTGTAACAGGATAAATTTTCAACAGACTCAACATGACCTTCTTAATTTTCCTTTTTAAATGAAGGAAAAGGGGACGCCTGGGTGGCTCAGTCGGTTAAGCATCTGCCTTCAGCTCAGGTCATGATCCCAGGACCCTGGGATGGAACCCCACATCAGTCTCCCTGCTCAGCGGGGAGCCTGCTTCTCCCTCTGTCTGTGGCTCCCCCTGCTTATGCATGCTCTCTCTCTCTCTCTCTGTCTCTGTCTCTGTCTCTGGCAAATAAATAAATAAAATCTTTTTAAAAAATGAAGGAAAAGGAAGAGAGAAATGCTTTTTTTTAAATCCATTTTCCCCCATAATTTTAGGTAGTAGTTTCTGTCCTGTTTCCTAAAAAGAAGCGTGACTAAATCCATCCCTATCACTACTCAGACATACTTTTGAGAAACATGCACTTTGATTCTCCCCAAAGGTTGTTACAGGGCCTAATTTCTGCCAGCCTGGGTAGCAGGAGACCATAAACCTAAACTTGTATTTGGAGCCAATTTTGAGGAAACGAAAGCCTTAAGTCCAGATTGAAGTCTTTCTTCTAGAGAGTTATGCTCCCTATTCCTTTTTACATCGCACTTTTAAATCACCTCTCAGTGATAGGTATTAATCACATTTCTTCTTTTTGCAACCCAACAAAATTTTCTAAAATGTCTAAATATTGTTTTCAGGGGTAGCCTGATATTCTCTTCTAAGACATCCATATGTATATACCTCAGCTGGATTACTAGCTCACTGAGCAGAGGCCTTTTAATCCATACATGCATATATGTATAATATCTGTTTTTATGACCTATGATACCTCAAACTATCATTTTCTCCTCCACACTACAAGCCATCAGAGCTATAGATTGATGTCTTAGATCCCAAAAATGGCGAGAGAGATTTTTGATTAGTCAAGAGTCATTGAACTTTTAAGACAAATTGAAAACCAAACTCAACTTTCGGAGCCAAATCTAGTCAGCTGCCATCATTTGGACACTATGTCTTCATTTTTATAGTCTTTGTTGCCAGTTAATTTGTAAAATGGAGAAAGTTAAGTATTGTAGAAGAATTGCATGCTAATATACAGAGTGTCCAGATGAAGTTCAAGTAAGTATTACTTGCCAGATATACTTGTAATATATCTATGGCACTTTCTGTGAGAATATGAAAAACACTAGCTTATTCTTGTTAGGATTAACCCTTCATTACCAGAGAGGAAAATTGCAAAACTCTTACCGAATAAAAAAATGTTTATGCGTGGTATATTAATTGTAAGTTCCTAATTTACTTGTATATGAGTAGCCCCCAAACATCAATGCTACATATTTTTATTCTTTCACAAATTGTCCATTGATGGAGAAAGCTTTGATAGCATTTGAGTGCTTTTGGTACTTTGCAGTGCTGTTCGAAGATATTTATAAAAACAGATTATAGATGCTTCCTTGTTGAAATCCTTTAAGGCTTTTTCACTGCAGTTAGAATAGAATTGAAATGCCTTTTCATGGTCTTCCATGATTCTGGTCCTCTACCCACTTTTCTGATCTCTGATTCACTTTTCAGGTCTAAGGGTCGATAAGAACACAGGCCCTGTGGCAAGAAATTTGACCTGGTTAAGGATTAGAAAGAAGTTGGCTACAGCTGTAGCATCTGATGGAATTCTCTAGTTCCTATGATCCACACTGGCCTTTTTGCTAGTTCTTGAGCTCATCAGCCTTATTCCCACGCTTGGACTTTGCACTCTTTTCTTTGATGGAAAGTTCTTTCCCCAAACATTCGATATGACTGAATTTTTGTTCACTTGTGACATCTGAACTCTATTTGTGCCTCTCCATAGACCTCTTTCTTGACACTCCTTTCTAAAAATTTTCTTTTCCATTTTTTCCCCTGTTTTATTTTCTTTACAGCCTGTAACACCATCAGAAATGGTTTGCTGTCTGCATTCCAAACTTCCTCTGTGTCCCCTTGCCAGTAATGCAAGTTCAGGAGAGCCAGGCTTACGTCTGTTTTGTTCACTCTGTAACCCCAGCTCCTAGAGCAGCATCTAGAATAAAGTGCGCATTCAGTTAATATTAGTTGAATAAATGAAGAGTGAACAAAGAATTAAGTGGCTGTAAAAATAGAATACATGCTTCCTTCTTGAAGAGAAAATGCTGAATTGGGTTAAACAGCTAAGACAAACGAGGAACAAAGTGGGTGGATCTGAATTCGGTTCATTCCACTGAGTCTTTTCGTGTGTATTGGGGCATGTTTCTGAACCTCAGTGCCTGTTTCTTTATCTGTCAAACAGGGATGTAGAGTTCATGGAAAAAAAAAATGGATGAATTAGTTGGTGAAATGACTGAGATTCATCAGTTTTCCAAATGTATCTCAGTCAAGGAGGCTCTCCTTTTGAATAACAGACTTGCTTGCTGTATGTTAGAAAAGTTGAGGTTATATTATAAGACATGCTAATAGTTTAATAGCCTTGCAAAATTTAAAGTAATATTTTGCTTAAAAAGAGCTTTTCACTAGAAAAAAAAGAACTGTGAAAGTATCCCTTCAGAGTTTTAACTTACTCATTTTGCAGATACCTTTTATTTTGCTTATTTTATTTTTAGTTAAAAATTGGAAAAGATCTGAAATAAATTTTTGAAAAGCAAACCGTGATATTTTTTCAAGAAAGATGAAATTGTGCTTGATTTCAAATGGCCCTTTACAACAGTTAATCTGTACTACTGTAGTCAAAAAGGTGAACTAAGAATATAATTACAGACATTGTTAACATCAAAGTTTTAATAGTTTCTCTATGAAGAGACAAATATCAAGCTTGGACATGCCAAAATCATGACATTTCTTCAGTTCATTCAACACATATTTATTTAATGTCTTCAGTATGTGAGGTACTGTTGTAGCTGTATTGGGTAGATACATCAGTGAATTAAACAAAGATTCCTATTCTTCCGGGGCTTAAATTTTAGAGGGGCTGTTTATTCTATGCTTTGCTTCCAGCTTGCTCCATAGTTTCATACCTTTCTCCTTTTGTAAAATATGACTCAGAGGATTGATACAGAAAATTTGGGGGTGGCTTTTAAAAATCATCTAATTACTGTTGCCTAAAATTAGCTACAACATGTTCCTTTGAGGTTATATGCTAAAAACCAACATGATATTAATGTTTTGGAGACCATCTGCTTCTTTAGACACATCTGCTTTGCAAATCTGGACATGTTGTTTAATTTGATGAGGCTGGATCAAATCCATAAGAATTGGGCTATTTCAAAGGAGAAGAAAAACTAGATTTTTTGAGACAATGGACTGTAGTTTAGATTGTAGTAGTCTACTTTGGCTATAGTTCTTTTAATGGAATTAAAAACACATACCTACTGCGTATGGGTAATGGTTGGAGTGAGGTGGTTTTGACTTAGTATATTTGTTTTCTATAAGTCTAATAATTGTAGAATTTATAACATACTTTACCTTCCAAGGACTTTGCAGTCCTTCACACACATCATTTTATTTATTCAAAATTTATCCTCTGGGGTAGAAAGGATGGACATTTCTAGTCTAAAATAATAGCTTAAAAAATTGAAACCCCTGTTAGGGATTAAATGTTCTTAGCAACACTACTAGGTATTTACTCCGAAGATACAGATATAGTGAAAAGAAGGGGCACATGCACCCCAATGTTCATAGCAGCATTGTCCACAATAGCCAAACTGTGGAAGGAGCCAAGATGTCCTTCAACAGATGAATGGATAAAGAAGATGTGGTTCATATACACAATGGAATATTACTCAGCCATCAGAAAGGATGAATACCTACCCTTTGCAGTGACATGGATGGAACTGGAGGGGATTATGCTAAGTGAAAGAAGTCAAGCAGAGAAAAACAATTATCATACGGTTTCACTCATATGTGGAACATAAGGAATAGCACTAGGAATAGAAGGACCATAGGGGAAGGGAGGGAAAACTGGAATGGGAAGAAACCAGAGAGGGAGACAAGCCATGAGAGACCGTGGACTCTGGGAAACAATCTGAGGGTTACATAAGGGAGGGGGTGGGGATGGGTGACCAGGTGATGGGTTTTAAGGAGGGCACGTGTTGTGATGAGCACTGGGTGTTATACGCAACTAATGAATTGTTGAACACTACATCAAAAACTAACGATGTACTATATGCTGCCTAATTGAACATAATAATAAAAAATATATACTTAGCAACAGATTTGGTAAATGAACTTGGTAATTATAATTTGAAGCTTGGTGAACTTTCCAGTGAATATTTGTGCCATTCATACTATGATTTTTTTTTTCTTTGAAGATTTTATTTAAATTCTAGTTAGTTACAGTATAGTGTAGGATTAGTTTCAGGGGTAGAATTTAGTAATTTTTTTAAAAATATTAAGTCTTAGTACAAGAATCATCATTCATCAAATAGCTATTGCATGTGTCCACTGTGTACAAGGAACTCCGTAGGATGCTGTGCAGTACGTAAAGATGGGTAAGTTAAAGTTCTGTTCTAAAGGAACCTGCAGTCTTGTTTGCATATTTCAAATTCTTCTTAAAGAAGTATGGTTATTAGTTTTCCTTAAGCTCAGTGAGTTAATCCCTTGGGATGACACAGACCATCGCTGGTAGAACTGAGGCTAAAACATATGTTGAAAATTAATAAAACTTTCCCTGCCTTTAAAAGCATTTTTTCATTATAGTATATTTGTGTACATCTTTGTTTTTCTGCCTCTGCATACCATGAGGGTCTTATTGCTTTTTACATTTGTTGAGAGTAGTTTAAAATAGCTTATAAAGGAAATAATTCTTTCAGATATGTCTTTATAGTGTTCCTTGTATCTTTGATGTTTGTAGACACAATTAGAGAGGAAAAAATAAATTGCAGGGAAATTTTAAGATTAATGTTCATTTTTATACTTAAGATATACAAGAAATGTGAAGGCATTTATTATGGTATATAACATTGGAAAATAAGTATCCAGTTATATAATGATAGATCATGCTGTAAAAGCAGGTGGCTAGTATCAATTTGTGTTTGTAGTGTGTCATTAATGATTACTATTGTAGTTGCAAGGAAAGTGTTTGGAAATTACCTCTTTTGTTTGGACTGTGACACTAACAATACGGTGTTCAGTAGTATTAGGCCAAATTTTTAAACAGTCTTGTTATCACATACAAGGGTTTTTAAGTATTTGGCACCTGCTTATTTTGCTGCCTTCCTGCCTCCACTCTTAACTGCAACTCTCTTTAATATTTTTTGCCTAGAATAGTGAGCCTTGCAGGCAGGCTTCAGGCATCTCTTCTTTGATGTGGTTATCTAGAGAATGTTTCTCTTCTGCAGCAGACAACTCAGTGAGGACAGACTTTATTATTATTATTATTTTTAATCTTTGTGTTCCTAGTACCTACCTACCTTCACGTCTCTTTTGTAGGTGGGTGGATTTAAGTAACTGAATGTTCCTACGATGAGAGGTTTAAGCTATATAATAGGCTGGTCACTTTTGTATAGCTTTTCACTGTGCTCCGTAACCATATCTTTGACTCTTAACTTGACTCATTATCCTATCGTGTTGCCTCTGTAAAGTTTGGAAGAAAATAAGTATATGGTGTACAAATCAATCACTAGGAAAAAATTCTGTTCCATTGTGTTTCTTTCTTTCTTTCTTTCTTTTTTAAGATTTTATTTATTTTAGAGAGAGAACATGCATAAGTGGGGAGAGGGACAGAGGGACAGAGGAGGAGGGAGAGGGAAAGGGAGAGAGTCTCAGGAGGACTCAGCGCTGAGCACAGGGCTCAATGCAGGGGCTTGATCTCACCACCCTGAGATCATGACCTGAGCAGAAACCAAGAGCTGCAAGCTTAACAGTGGAGCACCCAGGTGCCCCTCCATTGTGTTTCTTAATTATGGGGAGAAAAGGTTTTAGTTCATTAACTTACATGTTTCTCCAAAGGATATATAAACTACTAAAAATCTATATAATCTGTATAATCTACTAAAATTGGGTTCTTAAACTGTGGGATTATTTGAAACCATGGCAAATAGCAAAGTGAAAATAGTTCTTCCCATTAAGCAAAACAATTCTGTCGTATCCAAGTCCCAAGAAAAGAATGGCATTTTTCTATCTACAGAAGATGTCGTGAATAGACCTAAGAGGATGATCTATAGCTATAATGTTCTTTAAATTTTCTGGAGTCCAACAAACACTATATTGTATTTTGCCAAAGGTAAATTATATTTTTACATTATCTAGTCACAGTTTAAGATATTAAATTTTGGGGCCTTATATAAATTAATCATCATGGAATCTTTAGAGGACATATAATGTATAAACGAAGGGCTGAAGCAATTCTATTGAGCGCTTCTTTAAATTTTAGTTAAACCTCAGTCAGAGTTTTATTTTCCTTTACTAATGTCTAGTCATTATGCAACTTCAGAGCGACAGCTATTGAAATATAGGAGTGGTAGCATCATCAGACAGTTTAACATTTGCAAAAGAAGGTTGATTATCTAAAAATTTGAGACTTATCCGGAGGTTTAAAAAAATATTTTTGTCTCAGTTTTTAAAAATATGTGCATATTTATTTATCTCCTTAATGCGTGTTGTTTCCAACCAAGTAAGTCTATTTTCAAAACAGAGATTATTTAAGAGATTTGGCTTATTTTTCTTTTCTTGGTGAATGTGCCAAAGGTCTGTTTTCTATAAGACATGTGTCTGTTTCAACTTACTATTTTGATTATGAGTAGTTTATTATCCAGATAGACCTTCAAAAATAGAATATTTGCTAAAGAATTCTTATGTATATGGTTGAGTACATATTTTAGAATGATTTAGGATTTATAAATAGCATGTAATGTAATATTGGGAACACATTAACTATAACATATAATGCTTTAATAAAAAGGAAAGAAAAAAGATGATAATGTTCTAAGCATTCCCAATAAGGAAGTGAGTGGGTGGAACATCTTCAAATGCTGATTTGGCTTCCCTTAGAACAGTGTTAACGTCTTTATATTTAACCGACTCAGGTTCCAGCATTTACACCACCCACTTAAGTTTGTCCAGTCTCCCGAGTTTTATTACTTTTTATGAATACTGCCTTGAGATTCTGACTTCCACAATTTGACTTCTACCTTTTTATATTAGGGGCGTGAACTTCCTGGGGGGCAGTTCTTTTATGTATGAAATTGCTCAGAGTTTCCATCTGCTTTTACTTGACTTGTGGTCTTGAAGATCATGCTTGGCCCATGGGATATTACAGTGTGCCGAGAGGATGTGGAGTTTTGTCAGCCAGTGAAATATGTCTGTTTTTTTTTTCCTTTCTTTTTTTTTTTTTTTTCAGCAGCTTTCATACACTCCTCATCCTGTGTGGTCTTCACTAAACTGAATTTATATTTAACAGAACTACTCACCCTCTTTATCATCTTCTATGACTTGGCCTTTTTTAAGGAGAAGGTGTGTGGAAGTAACATCTGAGCCAAAAACTGTAGTGCTGGCAATAGGAAAACCTAAAACCGAGAGCTTGAAGTAGGTTATAGATGAATGTGTTCAATATTCACAAATGTGTATTTTGTAATGCAGAGGAGTATCATATTTCAGATATGTACAACTGTCAAAAAAAATTCTCATGCCAACAGTAGACTCCAAGTTTTGTGTGTGATCCAAATGACTGTTTTGCTTCTTTTTAGGCACTACTGCAGTCTTCGGTTAAGCAACAAGTAGAAGCTATTGAAAAACAGTACATCTCTGCAATTGAGAAACAAGCACACAAGTGTGAAGAGTTGTTAAATACTCAGGTAATAAAATTGCACATCCATTATATATTTATACTTTTCTTCTGACTCTCCTCCCCTGAGAGCTCTATAACTGTTTATTCAGTTTCGTGCCATTTACTTTCCTTGGTGTATTTTGGAGAAAAAAAAATATGCTTATGTAAACTTAATGTTAAAGTTTGGGAATTTTATGAAAGACTAAAGATAGAGCTAAAGGCCTAAAATATGTGGCTCCCCCACAAATTAATGATAATTCTTATGTTAATATCTGAGTTATAATATTACTCAACAAATGACAGAGGCTAAGAGATGACTATGAATGTATTATGGCATGTGAAATGATTTTTAGGAGTACAAGATTTATAAACAATGTTTGAATTTTTAAAGGCACTTATTCATGTTTGAGTTACCTTTCATTGCATGTAGGCATTGGTCTCTGAATTTTTTCACTGAATTTTTTGTTTCTTTTCTTGATTTAATGTCTTAGAAGACATTAGAGACATGATCAGCTGATTTACACTGAACAATCAGTTGAAGAGAATTTATGGAGGTGTTGTACTGTAAGGAATATATTCAAGAAATTCCAGCAACACTTTTAAATAACATAAAATTTGGTAGGTGAAAATAAAACCAGCTTTACTTAACAGAACTCTTTTATATCATGGGAAGAAAATATACTAAGAATTTGGAAAACAAAGTTAGGGGTAGAATTTAAATGGCAACTTAATAAATATGCCACCCCATCACTGAGATTGCGGTTAATTCTATTAAATTATTTCAATGTCATTTTAGTAAATGGCTTGAAAGAGGAAATACACAGAAAATTTTATAAATTTAATACAACAATTATATTCTTTTGGGTGGTGAAATACCAGGTCGTCAGAGGTATAAAGTATATGACTTTGTAAATGGACAGAAAAATAACAGAGGTGAATTAAGGTCACAGAACTGTGAAACAGCAGAAATCAAGGCAGGCCAGGTTATACCCTAAACTCTCTGGCTTCAGGCAGCAAAGATTTATATCTTACTCATGCTGCATAGACACTGAGGATTGTTCTTGGGGCTTGGTGCCAAGTCGTCCTCACTCTAGGAACTGGCCTGGTAGTGTAGTTCCTATATGGAGCATTACCTGTTATCATTGCAGAGTGAAAAGGAGTCCAGTCAAATTTCCTACTAGTAATTCAATATTCTGGATTGGAAATGATACTTCTACTCTCAATTTATATCCATAGTGCTTCACCTCATCGTATTGGGGCCAGGTAGTGAGATCGTACTATAAATCTGAAAGGGAGGGAGAAGGAAATATTTGGTAAGCAGCATTAGTTATACCACAGTTGGCTCTTGTAGTTGCCAAATATTCCCAGTCTCCATCTTACAGGCAAATTTACTTAACCTGTCTCCTTGGGAGAAAATCTGAAAGTTCTGACCAGCTATGGCCGTAAGCTCAAAAGTCCAGTATCTTTAGATGATAGGTAGGGAATGATGTACCACAGTCTCTACATTATCAGGTCCAGATATATAGTCCCCTTTGACCTGAAGAACTAGAAACTAAAATATATGTTGTTTACCTTCAACATATTTGGTATACAATGGCAAGATAAAGGTATTCACTATAAACGCTCTCAGTAGGAAAGCTGAAGAATCAGAGATGCACAGCTATCATTAATATGTAGCAATTCTCAAATCTCAGTGGACAGATTAAATAAGATCTCTGTTATGGGACTAGGATTGGTCTTTGACTGACCATGATTCTCTGTTTAGGGTTTAGGTACAAAGGCCTGCCTGCCTTTGTCACTTAACTGTGTTACTATGGAATGTCGTAGGCTCTCTGTGCCTCCACTGTTCTTTATGATCTTATAGATTTTAAATTTTTCAATATCTTTGTTGGCTATATCTGAGTATTGGTGATTATACCATGTCTCAGCCTGCTTTGTGACTATAGAAAACTGGGAGGCCTGGGTCGTTTTAGATAGCAGATAGTGACAGTCAGGGTAATGGTTCTTTTGGCTCCTCATCTGTTTGATTACAACCAGCTCCATTTGTCAAAGGCAAACCCACAGTTATTTTAGAGGCCTACTGCCTACATTTAATATGTTTATATGATTTTCACCCCTATACTTGCCTGTTTGTCTGTATCTTTCTCTTTTTTTCTGATTAAAAATAACTTCATTTATCAAACCTGGGTTGAAGAAATTCCAATGGTCTCTTTTCTCCCAACCACTTTTTCCAAATGAAAGTATATGCAGGACAGTCACAGCCTTATTGGGTCCGTGCTTGGAGATACTGTGGATGTGGCTAACATACACTTGGTTTAATACTTGCTGTAAGGTTGAATTTAGTTGGTCTTTGTTGCTCAAAGACCCTCTCAATTATTTCTTTTAGAAGTTGAGGTTGGGAAGGTGGTTATTCCTGTAAGTCCCCAAATTTCTGAACTTTTTCTGTTACCTGTAATTCAGTTCTTGTGAATTGTCTTTCCTTCTGAATTCATTGCTGAACTTGTCTTTTTCTTACAATGCCTTGTCAGAATTAGCCAGTAGCAGAGCCGATAGCAGAGCTAATAAGTGAACTTAGCACAGTGGTAGGTTAAAAGATTAACACACAAAAATCAATCGTGTTTCTATACACCCTCAATGAATAGTCAAAAAAGAAATTAAGAAAGCAATTCAGCTTACATTGGCATCTTAAAGAATAATATACCTAGCAGTAAATTTAACCAAGGAGGTGAGAGACTTGTCCACTGAAAACTACAAAACAGGGGTGAAAGAAATTAAAAATAACCTAAGTAAGTAGAAGGACATCCCATGTTCATCAATTGGAAACATTGGGTGAGAGCACTGTAAGACTACCTCAGGACATACAGAGGGTCAGAGGCAGTTCAGTGTGATGAGATACTGTTTAAAAACCAAACACCTTTTAAAAGGGGGTGTGATTACTAGGTAAAATCACATAAAGTGTAGAAATGGTAATCCCACACTCGTTTCTCTAATCATATTTCATTAGATGCCATTTGAAATTTGAAGTTAGTAAATTTAGTTTAACAACAATATTAGCTGGATGGTTCCTTAGAAATAATTTAGTTTAGCCTTTGTGTGTATGTGTGTGTGTGCGCGCACATACATGCATATCTTTCTTTCTCTCTTTTTCTCTCTCTCCTTTTTCAAATTAAGAATTTAAAGGAAAAGCAAGTAAACACTCATCAGAGTAATTATAAGCAGGTGCTCTGGAATCTGCCTGCCTGCCTTTGTCACTTAACTGTGTTACTATGGGATGTCGTAGGCTCTCTGTGCCTCATATTTCTCATCTTTAGAATGTATACACAAATAATTCTACCTCATAGGATTGTTAGGAGTATTATATGACATCAGATTTGCATAGTGCTTCGAATAGAACCTGGCACATTCTAGGTGTTCACCCCAGCTGATGTTGACTGAATTATTATCATCTTTGTTATTCTTGGTCAAGGTATGTCTACTCCCAAAACAAGAGTTAGTACTCACATTTCCTAATTTTCAGCCTGTAGAAGAAAGGCTACTTACCTGTAGTTCATATATTATCTGTGTTTGATTTTAAAAAGTCAACCTTTAAATTTTTACACATTTACCTTAGGGCCTTGTCTAGTATTTGAGTGCTAGACCAACCTTTTGTCTTTTCCTCTCCTCCTTATTTAATGAGGAGGGCCTTTTATATGACTGACATTCTGCTGGATTATATGGATATAACATGAGCAGGACACAGTTCTTCTATTAATATTAAGTAGGTGGAAACCGATGATATGATTGTAAAACTGGTAAGTTATGATGAAATAAATGTTATCTTAAAGGGGTATATAATTCCTTCATATTGTGTGAGGGACCACTTATTGGACTAATGATGAGATCTTTCAGGGTTCATGGGTCTAAGTGAGGTCAGAACTGAGAATTTAGCATGAGAAAGGTAGATGGAATAGCATATTCACAATCTGTTAAATGAGAGAGTATAACATAAATGTTTGGCAAGGGGGTTTGAGGCTTTTTGAGACTGTGAAATGAAAGATGATTTTATGCCATAGAAAGGATAATAAAGGACCTTGTCTGCCACGTTGTCTGACAGGAAATTGGGAGCTGTTAAAAGACATTAACTAGAGAAGTGACATTTGTTCAGATTTGCATTTTAGAAATATTACTCTGGTAAAGTTTAAAAAACATTTGATGGGAGACAGTATTAGAAGCATATAAATCAGTTAAACAGCTATTACAGTTATCCTAGTGAGAATGGTGGTGGCCCAAACTAAGGTGGGTGTGTGGGAAAGAGAGATTTTGATGGTTTTGAGTCATATTAAGGGAACAGAAACCAGAGAATTTGTGGGAATAAAAGAGAGGAAGTAAATGTTGATTGATAAAGGATATATTTACACATACACAAACACATTTTATATACATATATATGTATTCATATAATGAATATATTTTTGTGGATGGTGACCAGATCTTTGGTTTTGGCAATTCACTGAAATGGGAAACTTAAGACCTGCAGCATGGTTAGGGTTGAAAATTTTGTGTTTTGGACATGTTGAGCTTATAGTCCTGTGGAATATTCAAGAGCGTTGCATAAGAGAGTTGAATACAGAGTTTAAAACTATGAGAAATATGCTAATGCATGAATTTGAAAATCATAAGTATATAGAAGGTCAGTGAAAGTATGTGGATGAGACCAGAGAATACATAGAATGAGAAAATAATTCCACCTAGTGTTCTGAGGGACTTCAGTTTATAATGGATAGGATAAGAGAGCTTTTGAAGGAAACTATAAACAGCAGGAGAAAAAGGAGGAAACTAAATGCCTACTATACCTAGGTCATGGGAAGAGAGAGCATTTTATAAAAAGCAAGTGGTTAACGTTTTCAAATAATGCAAAATAAGTAAGGTGTGGATTTACAGGTGACTGCTGGATAGGACAACAAGAAAGTGTCATTAAAAAGAATAGTTTTGGTGGAATGGTGGACAAAGGAGATAATCAGATGAGAAAAAAAGAAGATGAAACAATAGAAACAGAAGGCAAGTCTTTGGGAAGCTTAGATGATGAACATAAGAGAGCACTGTAGGTGGAGGGAGCTATGAAGGGGAAATTTTTCCCCCTTGTATTTTGGCCTAGAAGTTGAGCTCATTTAAATATTTATGAGCAAGAGCCAATCTAGAAAGACTAAAGATTTAAAAAAAGAAAAAAATTGATAGACCAGAGTCCTCAAGAAAGAGGAAGTAATGAGTGGAGGTTTTGTTAGATGAGCAAGTATTTGCATTCATGCAAGTGTGAGTTTGTGCATGTGGGTGGAGGGTTGTATGTGTGCATAGATATAAATATAATTTTAAATATTATTCATACTTGTGAATTGTAACATTCATGAATTTTATTTCTGAGTTCCTCTCCATCAGCACTTGTAAAATCCAAATTTCTGTGAAGGATATGTACAATATACTATTTATAATCTCTTAAGTGCTATTAACAGACATATATATATATGGAATGTTACCCAAGCACACCAAATAAATTATCTGTATTATTACTTTGTCCTTAAGCTTTTACAAAAAGAAAACTGAGTTTGTCTTTTTCCTGCAGTGTGTTGTCAAAAATGCCAAAAAGTGACCAACACGTTTTTAACGTATCTTCCAGTGTCTTCCCTTAGAACTATAAGTACTCATTTGAATTGAGTACAGACTGTAAATTCCATGAGAGTTAGGTTATGTGTTTAGTCTATATTTTGCAATATCCCCAAAGCCTACCGATTTTTTTGTGTATGTTCTAAGCATAGTAAAATCGACTTGTTCTTGAGAGATGTATACATCCATATATCCACTGTCACAATCAAGATATAGAACATTTCCATCAAACCAAGAAATTCTCTCATGTCCTTTTATAGTCATCCCTGCCCTTAATAGCCCTAGCCCCAGGCAACCATAGATCTACATTTTCTCACTATGAATAGCTAGTTTTTATAATTTCATATAAAATGAAGTAAACTGAATTATTTTTATATCTACCTGATTTGGTTCAGCGTGTTTTTTGAGATCATGTGGTTACATGTATTAGTTATCTATACATTTTGATTGCTGAGTAGTATTCTATTGTATGGCTATACAACATTTTGTTTATCCATTCACTTATTCCTGAACATTTAAATTGCTTAACGTTTGGGGCTGCTGTGAATATTCACATAAAAATCTGTGTGGGAACGTATGTTTCTGTTATTTAAAAATATTTAGGTATGGAATTGCAGGATCATATGTTAAGTGTTTAACTTTATAACCAACTTCCAAACTGTTTTCCAGAGTTTCTTGACATTTTATATTCTCATTGTAATGTATGAGAGTTCTCTTTGATCTGAAGCCTGTCAGCACTTGGTATTGTCAATGTTTTTCATTTTAGCCTTTTGTTTTCTTTTGAATGGGGAATGGCATCTCATCTCACTGTATTTATCTGAATAACTATTGATAAGCATGTTTTCATGTGCTTACTTACAATTTGTGTTTTTCTTTTGTGAAGAAAAGATCCTTTTAAACTTTCACTCATTTTATTGTTGTCTATCTTCATAATTTTAGTTGGTTTTTATAAATTCTAGATATAAGTCCTTTGCCATAATATGTATTATGAATATTTTCTCAGTTTCTGGTTTCCTATTAACTTTCTTGATGATATCCTTAGATGAATAAAACTGTTTAATTTTGATGAATTCAAACTTACTGTTTTTTCTTACTGATCATACTTTTGATGTTGTATCAAATCATTGCCTAACCATAACACGATGATTTTCTCCTATTTTCATTATGAAGTTTTATTTATTTTCTTAGGTTATGTATATAATCCATTTTTTAATTTGCCTGGGGATGTAATGAGATAGTCGAAATTTCCCCCCCTTCCAATGACCTCCAATGTGAATATCCATTGATTTCAGCACTTTTTAAAAAAAATTTTGTTTTTTATCAACAAAAGTATCTTCTCCTTCAAAAATTGCTAGAACTCATACAGGATCCTATTCTGCAGAGTGGCAGGATATAAAATCAATGCACAGGTATCAGTTGCATTTCAATACACTAACAATGAGACAGAAGAAAGAGAGATTAAGGAGTCCATCCCATTTATAATTGCACCCAAAACCATAAGGTACCTAGGGGTAAACCTAACCAAAGAGGCAAAGGATCTGAACCCAGAAAACTCATGAAAGAAATTGAGAAAGACACAAAGAAATGGAAAAATGTTCCATGCTTATGGATTGGAGGAACAATATTTAACAAATATTGTTAAAATGTCTATGCTACCTGGAGCAATCTACACATTCAGTGCAATCCCTATCAAAATTCCATCAATTTTTTTTCACAGAGCTGGAACAAATAATCCTAAATTTTGTGTGGAACCAGAAAAGACCCTGAGTAGCCAAAGGAATGTTGAAAATGAAAACCAAAGCTGGGGGCATCACAGTGCCTGACTTCAAGCTATTTTACAAAGATGTAATCATCAAGACAGTATGGTACTGGCACAAAAACAGACACATAGATCAATGGGACAGAATAGAGAACCCAGAAATGGACCCTCAACTCTGTGGTCAACTAATCTTTGACAAAGCAGGAAAGAATATCCAATGGAAAAAAGACAGTCTCTTCAACAAATAGTGTTAAAGCAATTGGACAGCCACATGCAGAAGAATGAAACTGGGCCATTTCCTTACAGCACACACAAAAATAGACTCAAAATGGATGAAAGACCTAAATGTGAGACAGGAATCCATCAAAATCCTAGAGAAGAACACAGGCAGCAACCTCTTTGACCTCGGCTACAGCAATTTCTTGCTAGACACATCTCCAAAGGCAAGGGAAACAAAAGCAAAAATGAACTATTGGGACTTCATCAAGATAAAAAGCTTTTGCACAACAAAGGAAACAGCCGACAAAACCAAAAGACAACTGACAGAATGGGAGAAGATATTTGCAAATGACATATCAGATAAAGGGCTAGTATCCAAAATCTATAAAGAACTTATCAAACTCAACACCCAAAGAAGAAATAATCCAGTCAAGAAATGGACAGAAGACATGCACAAACATTTCTCCAAAGAAGGCATACAAATGGCCAACGACACATGAAAACAATGCTCAACATCACTTGGCATCAGGGAAATACAAATCAAAACCACAATGAGATACCACCTCACACCAGTCAGAATGGCTCAAATTAACAAGTCAGGAAACGACAGATGTTGGCAAGGATATGGAGAAAGGGGAAGCTTCTTACACTGTTGGTGGGAATGCAAACTGGTGCAGCCACTCTGGAAAACACTATGGAGGTTCCTCAAAAAGTTGAAAACAGAGCTACCCTATGACCCAGCAATTGCACTGCTTGGTATTTATTTACCCCAAAGATACAAACATAGTGATCCAAAGGGGCACCTCTACCCCTGTGTTCATAGCAGCAATGTCCACAGTAGCCAAGTAATGGATAGAGCCCAGATGTCCATTGACAGATGAATGGATAAAGATGGAACTAGACAGTATTATGCTAAGTGAAATAAGTCATTCAGAGAAAGACAGTTATCGTATGATCTCACTCATATGTGGAATTTAAGAAACGAAAGAGAGGATCATAGGGGAAAAGAGGAAAAAATAAAACAAAACCCGAGAGAGAGAGACAAACCATAAGAGATTCTTAACTATAGGAAACTATGGAGGCTCACTAGAGGGGAGGGAGGTGGGGGGATGGGGTAACTGGGTGATAGGGGGACACGTGATGTAATGAGCACTGGGTTTTATATAAGACTGACGAATCACTGACCTCTACCTCTGAAACCAGTAATACATTATATGTTAATTAATTCAATTTAAATTAAAAGATGGGGAAAACAAAGTATCTTCTCCACTGTATTACCATATCATCTCTGGACAAAATCATTTGACCACATGAGTGTAGATTTCTGAACTCTTAATTTTGTTCTATTGACCTGGTATTTTTCAAACTTGGCAATATTGACAGTTGGAGTTGAGTAATTCTCTGTCATGGAGGGCTGTCTTGGGCGCTGCAGGATATTAGCAGCCTCCTTCATTCCCACCCCGTAGTGCCAGTAGCATGCGCTTCAGTGTGATAACCAGAACTGTCTCCAGATGTTGCTAGATGTCCCCTGGGAGAATGGGGGGTAGTAAATCACCCTTGGATGAAAACCACTGCTGCTATAAACATTGGGGTGCAGGTGCTGCTTCGGATCACTACATTTGTATCTTTGGGGTAAGTACCCAGTAGTGCAATTGCTGGGTCATAGGGTAGCTCTGTTTTCAACTTTTTGAGGAACCTCCATACTGTCCATCTGTATACAAATACCATGCTCTCTTGGTTAGTATAGCTTTATAGTAAGTTTTAAAATTGTGTGCTTAAAAACTTCAAATTTGGGGCGCCTGGGTGGCACAGCGGTTAAGCGTCTGCCTTCGGCTCAGGGCGTGATCCCGGCGATCTGGGATCCAGCCCCACATCAGGCTCTTCCGCTATGAGCCTGCTTCTTCCTCTCCCACTCCCCCTGCTTGTGTTCCCTCTCTCGCTGGCTGTCTCTATCTCTCTGTCAAATAAATAAATAAAATCTTTAAAAAAAAAAAAAACTTCAAATTTATTCTTGAAAGTTGTTTGGCTAGTTTAGATAATATGCGTTTTTTTAATACATTTTATATTCAGCTTGTCAGTTTCCATTAAAAAAAAAAGCCTGTTAACTGTTTTGATTGGGATAGCGTAGTTTTTAGGTAAATTTAGAAAAAATTGCCATCTTAACAATATGGAATCTTCCACAGGCCCACACATATTTTGTTAAATTTATTTGTAGGTACTTCATTTTTTAGAATGCTATTTTAAATGGAATATTAAAATTAAACTTTCAGATTTTCTTTGCTAGTATATTAATGCAGTTGGTTTTTCTATATTGACTTTCATCCTGAGATCTTGGTAAATTCACCTTTTAAGTGTGTAATTTTTTGTTGTTGTTAGTTTCCTAGGATTTCTCTCTGTACCTTATTATGTCATCTGGTATTTATTCAGTATTCCATATTATTCAGAATTATACTTTGTTTGCAATTTCTCTCTTTTTTTTTTCTTGCTATTTCACTGCTAAACCCTCCAATATAACATTTAATACATGTGGTGACAGCATCTTGACTTATTCCTAATCTTGGGGAGAAAGAATTCAGTCTTTCATCCTTAACTGTAATGTTAATTATAGGTTTTCTATTGATGCCATTTGTTGGGGAAGTTATCTTTTATTACTGTTTTTCTGAGAGTTTTAAATGATGACTCAGTGTTTAGATTTTGTCAATTTATTTTTCTGTATCTATTGACACAGTCATGTGTTTCTTCTCTTTTATTAATTAATGTTATAATATAATTTGATTTTATATATCAAAGCACTGTTATGTTCTTGGTATGAATCGTATTGTTAATGAGAAATTTTCTATTTTATATATTGCTGGATTCAATGGGATAAAATTTTGTTGAGGATTTTTGTGTGTGTTCCCGATGAATATAGGTCTATAGTTTGTTTTTTTTTTCTTATGGTATCTATTTCTGGTTTTGGTATCAGAGTAAAACTGGCCTCATAAATAAGAAAGACTTCTTTCTTCTCTGTTTTCTAAAAGGATTTGAATAGGATTAGTATTATTCCTTCTTTAAATGTTTGGTAAGATCCACCGAAGAAGTCATACAGGTCTATGATTTTCTTTATTGAGAAGGTCTTTAATTACTAATTTTCTATTTATTATTAGTTTTAATAATTTATGTTTTCGAAGGAACTTTGCTTAGCTTATTTAAATTGTTAAATTTATCAGAAAAATATAATGGCGTTTTATTATTCTTTTAGTGTCTGTAAATTTATAGTGATGTTCCCTCTTCTTTTCCTCATAGTGGGGATTTACATCAAGTGGTTTAGATTTATTACTTTGTTAATCTTTTTTAAGAAGCAGGTTTTGGTTCCATTGATTTTTTTGTCTTTTATTTCATTGCTTGTCTGACCTTTACTATTCCTTTGAGTTTAATCTTCTCTGTTTTTTGTAGTTCTTAAGATGCAAGTACAAATACATGCTTTTAGAGCTATCACGCTTATGCTAATTGCTGGTTTGCTTCACTCTGCAAATTGTAATATGGCATGTTTTCATTTTCATTCTGCTTAAGATGTTCTAAAAATTTCCTTGATTTTTGTACCCGTGATTGATTGATTGATTTACTAACTTACTTAGTTTCATGTTTTTATTTAAATTCCAGTTAGTTAACATATAGTATAATATTAGTTTCAGGCGGGAATTCAGTGATTCATCACTAACATACAACAACACCCTGTGTACATTAGAAGTGTGTTGTGTTGTTTACATTTCCCTACTTTTGGGATTTTTTTTGTAGCTTTTTAAATTGATTTCTAATTTAAAAATTTTTTATTGAGACTATATTCTGTATTAAATCATTTATTTTCAACTTATTGAGACATTTTATAGCTTAACATATATTCTGTCTTTATGTATATACTATGTGCACTTGAAAAGAATGTGTATTCCACTGCGGTTGGGAGGAACGTTCTATAAATGTCAAATTAGGTCATTATGGTTGATAATGTTTTTCAATTCTTCAAAATTCAATGATTGTATTATCTTCCTTCAGTTACTGAGAAAGGAATGTTGGTCTCTCTAATTGATTTGTCTATTTCTTCTTTCAATTCTGTCAGTTTTTTTCTTCATGTATTTGGTACTTTGTTGTTGAATGCATATGGATTTATAGTTGTTATATCCTCCTATTGTATTGCTTGTCTTAATGTCTATTTTGTACTATATAAACATAGTTAATTTAACTGTTATGCTTACTATTTATATGGTTTTTCATTTTCCATTCTTTTACTTTAAAGCTGTGTCTTTGAATTCAAATATCTTTGTTTAGCAGCATATAATTAGATCTTTTTTTTTTATCCAATCTCATATTCTCTACCCTTTGATTGAAGTGTTTAGTCCATTCAATTTAAGGTAACTCTAGATATGCATGGATTTAGATCTACCATTTTGCCATTGTTTTCTACTAGTTTGTTTTACTTGATTTTGGTCCTTTGTTCCTTTTTCATTCTTACCTTTTAGTATACCATTTCAAATTTTGCTGTTGTCCTATGTTTATACAGTATGGAGCTATAATTGGTATATAATAACCTTTATGTATTTAAACTGTGTATTCTGATAAGTTTTGGCATATGTAAAACCCATGAAACCATCAACACAGTCAAGATAATGAACAGGGCTGGCACTCTTAGCAGTCTCCTTGTGTCTCACTGTAATGTTTTCCTCCTCCCTGTCCTCATCGTCCTTCTCCATTCCCATAAAGTCACTGATAGAGTAACTATATAGTATATATTTTCTAGAATTTTTATTTAAATGAAATTAAGCAGTATGTACTTTTTTTACCTGTCTTGCAGCATACTTATATTAAGATTTATTCATCTTTTCCCCTGTATCAATAGTTTGTCCCTTTTTATTTTTGAGTAGTATTCTATTTTGTGATTATACCACAGTTTAAACATTTATCTTTTTTTTTCTTTTTTTAAAGATTTTATTTGTATTTATTTGACAGAGAGAGAGAACACAAGCAGGGGAGCAGCAGGCAGAGGGAGAGGGAGAAGCATAGAGAAGGAGAAGCAGGCTCCCTGCTGAGCAAGGAGCCTGATATGGGGCTTGATCCCAGGACCCTGGGATCATGACCTAAGCCAAAGGTAGACGTTTAGCTGACCGAGCCACCCAGGCGCCCCTAAGCATTTATCTTTTGATGGGTATTTTGGTTGTATCCAGTGTTTGGCTGTTACAAATAATGCTGCTATGAGCATTTGTGTACAAGTTTTTGTATGGACCTATGCTTTTATTTCTCATGGATAAATATCCAGCAGTGGAATGGCTCAGTCATGTGATAAGTGTATGTTCAACTTCATTTGTGGTAATGGTTTATGTTATACATTTGGTGAAGTGTCTTTTAAAATCTGTTCCCAGTTTGTTGTTATTGTCTGTTTTCTTATGATTGAGTTTTGAGAGTTCTTTACATGTTCTGAATATATATCCTTCTTCGGATATGTGATGTGCAAATGTATTAGCACCGTCTGTAGCTTGTCTTTTCTTTTTCCTAATGTATTTCCACAAGTAGAAGTTTTAAATTTATATGAAGTCCAATTTGTCAATTTTTTTTTCCTATGGATCATTTTTTTGGTGCCCTAGCCTAATCCAGAATCAAAAAGATTTTCTTCTATGTTTTATTTTAAAAGTTTTAGTTTATAATTTCAATTTTCCAAATCATCCAGTTGCTTTTTATATATGGTTCTTTTTTTTTTTTTTTACATATGGATACCCAAGCATTGCAGTCTTAATTGCTGAAAAGACTGTTCTTTCACAAGTGAATTTTCTTTGTACCTTATTAAAAATCAGTCATATATGTGTGTGTTTATTACCTAACGCTTTATTGGTTCCATTTATTTGTCTCTCGACTCCTATACTACTAGTCTTGAAATCAGATAGCATTAGTCCTCCAGTATTATTGTTCTTATATTTCAAAGTTGTTTTGGTTCTTCTTGGTCCTTTGCGTTTTCACATAAATTTTATAATCAGCCTGTCAATTTCTACAGCAAAGCATGATGGGTTGTTATGAGCTGTGTTTACTCATATCAGTTCTGACACCAAATGTATGCATTTTAACATCAAGCAATTCTCCAGTTCTCCAGCTGGCTGTTGTGTAAGTCAGCTTAATTCTGATACTACCCAGAGTTAGTGCAGACCTCACAGGTTAAGGGCTTAGTCTCTAAGACTACCCCCACTTCAGATGCCAGTTACAAGTTCTATGCCTCCTATACCCCTAACCAACTGGCTATAAATCAGGGAGTTCCTATAACCCCCTTCTCAGGCCAGTCACAAATCCCTGGACCTCCTGTATTTCTGATCAAAGGACTATAAATTGAGGGTTTCCACAATCCCCGCCTGAGGTTTGATAATTTCCTAGAACAGCTCACAGAACTCAGGAATGTGCTTGATTTACTATTAACAGTTTATTATAATGGATGCAACTCAGAAACAGCCAAACAGAAGAGATGCATAAGGCAAGATAAGGGGGAGACCAAGGGAGCTTCTATGGCGTCTCCAGGTGTGTCACTCTTCCAGCTCAGTCACCCAGTTCACCAGTCTAGATTCAGTCTAAATCCTGTTGTTTAGGGGTTTTAAGGAGGTTTCATCACATAGGCATGATTGATTAAATCATTGGCCATTAGTGATTGATTCAATCTCAGCCCCTCCCCTCTCCCTAAAGGGTGAAGAAGTGGGTGAGACTGAATGATCCAACCGTCTAATCACATGGTTGGTTCTTCGGACAGTTGGCTCCATTCTGAAGCTTCCTGGGGACCCACCAAGTGTCACCTCATTAACATAAACTCAGGTATAGTTGAGGGAACTTGGTGTGAATAACAAAAGATGCTCCTTTACTCCTATCTCTAAGGAAATTACAAGGGTTTTAGAAACTGTGTAAGGAACTGGGGATGAAGACCAAATATATATTTCTTATTCTATCACAGATATTCCTTGGGATTGTGTTGAATATATTTGGGTGTAATTGACAACTTTACAATATTGGCTTCTTACCGAAGAACATGGTATATCGCTCCACTTATTTAAGTCCTTTTAAATTTCCCTCGGCAATGTTTAAAATTTTTCACTGTTCATGTCTAGCACATCCTTTGTCAAATTTATTCCAAAATATCTACCTACCTACCTTTCTTTCTTTTCTTTTTCTTTTCTTTTCTCTTTTCTTTTCTTTTCTTTTCTTTTCTTTTCTTTTCTTTTCTTTTCTTTTCTTTTCTTTTCTTTTCGTAGGCTCCACAGCCAGCTTGGAGCCCAATGCCAGGGGCTCGAACTCAGAATACTAAGATCAAGACCTGAGCTGAGATCAAGAGTTGGACACTTAACCAACTAAGATACCGAGGCACCCTGCAGTTCTTATTTTTTTAATGCTAGTTTGACTTTTTTATTTTTTTCAACTTCAGTTACCCAGTGCCTGTTGCACATACAAAGAAATACAGTTGTTGTGTATCGGTCTTGTATTCTGTGATGATACCAAAATCACTTACTTAGTTTTAGCACCTTTTTTGGTAGAGTCCATAGGATTTTCTACATAGACGGTTATGTAGTCTGAGAATAAATTTGATGTCTTTTATGTTTCTTAACTTATTGCACTGGCTAAACCTGTAGTACAGTGTTGAAGTGGAAGGATACCTCTGCCTTTTGCTTGACCATGGGAAGAAAGCGTTTAGTCTTTCATCCTTAACTATAATGTTAGCTATACATATCTGCATGAAAGCTTTATTAGGTCAAGTATTTTTCTTTCTACTCCTAGTTTTTATTCTGGGAATAAATGTTGGATTTTGATTTAAAAAAAATATGTGTATATGATGTATGTGTACTTTCTCAAAGCATTCTCTTATTGTCCTTTAATATCTGTAGAAACTTTAGTGATGTCTCTTATCTTATTCCAGATTTCCATAATCCGTGTCATTGTTCTCTTTTCCGTATTAGTTTTGTAGAGATTTATTGATTTTTCTGAATCTTTTCTAAGAACTAGGTTTTGGTTTCATTGATTTTATTCTTTGTGGTTTTTTTTCTTATTTCTAGATCATTGACTTATACTTTGACCTTGATTATTTTATTTCTTTAGTTTAATTGGCTTTCAATTTGCACTCATTCTAGTGTCTTAAAACCAGAAGCTTAGGCTACTGATTGAAACTTTTATTTTTAAACATAGGCATTTGGTGATATATTCCTTTCTAAGTACGACTCTAGGTGCATGTCTCACTTTTTTTGTGTGACTACTTTAGGGAAGGTTGGCGAACATTTTTTGAAAATGGATAGATAGCAAATATTTTAGGGTCTCTGCTGAAACTATTTAACTCTAGCAGTATAGTGAGAAAGCAGCCATAAACGATGTGTTATATGAATGGCCATTGCTATGTTTCAGTAAAAGTTTATTTACAAAATCAGGTTACAGGTTAGATTTGAACTGGAGACCATAGTTTGCCAAACCTCTCTGCTGTAGCAGGGCAGGAACTGGTGTAACTTGGAGAATTTTAGGATCTTGAGTTCTTAATTCCTCTTTATGGTATATTTTTTTTCCTCAAATTTGCTTTATCATGAAAATCCCTTGGATTCCTTGTTAATAACATTCCCTTTCCTGCAGAATCTGATACAGTAATTCCAGTGGGTCAAAGGAATATATGAACATTATGAAATTGGCCATATTTAGCTATTTTTAGCCTACAAAACCAACACTTTATGTGCTTCAGTCTATCATATTTTTAACAAGAATCTAGGTGAGTATTTTGTTTCCACAGTATTAGGAAACATCATTTTGGACAATGTTTTCTAAATTTCTTTATAATGAGAATACTGGGGTTATTTGTTTATTATTCAGATGAGCAGGATTCTCCTGTATTAATTTTTATTCTTAATGATTTAGTTGGCGCCCACGTATACACATCTTTAACAGACAAATCAGGTGACATCTATGAGAGAACTCTGAGAGACGCTGTTCTAGTATTGCCTTAATATTGCTGATTTTCAGCACCTCTTATTCTTAATTTCTCATCCTTCAGGTTTCAGAAATATAGAGGAAATGCAGTAGGAAATTACTCCTACTTTTTTACGTGTCTTTAACCTCAAATCAGTTAAATGGATAGGTTGGAAGAAAGGACATGCAACTTTTGATATCTTTGTGGATGAAGAAGGCACTTCAAATGATGCCTTTTATTCTTTATTAGTAGTTTGGATTAGGGCAGCTGTATAATTTCTTTATACTTATTTTTAAAAAACTTTTAAATTACAGTTAATTGTAGTATCAAATAGATGCTGTGTAGGGATTACATGATGCAAAGTGCCAGTATATAGTAATTATTCAATAACCAGTAGCTATAGTTATGTGGAAGAATCTTTTGATTTAGTTCCTTTGTTATTTGTGATTACAGTTATGCAAAGGATGTCCATTATCCTGAAATACAAGAAATAGTTCACTCATCCATTATTTTTTAAGGTTTTCTATTTGAAAGAATGTTTAGTTTTTAATCTAGTCACAATTTCTGTTAGCATTTGGTAATTGATTTTTTTAGAAAACATAATTTCCATATAAATTTTGGAAATTTTCTTCTCCACCAGTTTTGAGACTTCCTGTATCACATTTTACTGCAATTTTTGGTAATTATATAGAACAAACAAATTAATATAATAGACAAGCATTAAGATTTAATACCTGGTTTCATAGCAGAGGAAAAATTGTTTTTTCTAATATTCTCCTAGGTTCTCTGGTTGGGGCCCTGTAAATTGAAGTGACAAAAGACAAAATAAGAGGAGATAACTGTACAGATTTATTTAATATAATTTTACATGACATGGGAACCTCCATAAAGAAATAAAGACCCCAAGAAACAGTTAAACCTGAGCATTTTTATTTTTTTAAAAGACTGTATTTATTTATTTGTCAGAGAGAGTACAAGCACGGGGAGCAGCAGGCAGAGGGAGAAGCAGGCTCCCTGGTGAGCAAGGAGCCCAGTGTGGGACTCGATCCCAGGACCCTGGGATCATGACCTGAGCCGAAGGCAGACACTTAACTGGCTAAGCAAACCTAGGCATCCCAAACCTGAGCATTTTTATACGAGGTTTGATGAAGAGTAAAAAGTCATAGAAAATTATCATAGGGCAAAAGGATGGGAGCTAAGGGTAGCAAACTGGATGCAACTTAGTAAGACCTATTCATTTGGATTCTTTTTGTCATCCATCTGTCTTCAGAAATAAGGAAGCTCCCTTTTTTCAGGGTATAAGATGTGTACTTCTCACAGGAGGGTCTTACCACTTGCTTCAGGGGGGAATGAGGAAGTCGGAGAATTCTTTCTGTGCCTGCCATTTCTCAGATTCCTTTAGCTTAAAATACTTAGTATGTCAAGGTCCCAGAATTTGGGATAGTGTGTTCTGAACCCCATCGGTTTCATTATGACATAGTTGCTTCAGATCTTTTAAATTTGGAGGGGAAAGTTACAAATAAAGCTAAGTCTCAGTTTCTCTATCATACTTACCTTCCTCTTCCTCCTCTGAAGGACAAACATTTTACAGTCTTTACCATGGTTTTACTCTTACCTTCATTGTCCCCATACTTGTTCAGTATTTAGTTTTAGTTCTCAAATTCCCCCAAATATTATTGCATTTATTTATATTTTTATTGTGATGTACTCACATATTTACAGATTTTTTTGTTTACCTTTTATTGCTTTACTTCTCTCCTTCATGTGTTCAATTTACTTCTTATAGTTTTTATTAATTGTAAAGTATAAACTTTAACATTTGTTTTTCTGAAAATTTTTGTTACACCATAATTTGTGAATAATATTTCAGCACTATGTAAAATTCTGTAGCAGTTGTTTTCCCTGAAGAAATTTTTCCATTGTCTTTAATATGTAGTGTTTCTTACGAGATGTCTAATGTTAGCTCAATTATTGATATTTTGTAGATCATCTATCTTTTTGCTTTGGTCGTTTAAGTTATTTTGTTTACATCCTGTACAGGGATGGCAGTGATAGCTCACTATCTGCCAAAACTTCTTCCTCTTATTTAATGTATAGTTGTCACTAGCTAACTGCTGCTCCCTGCGGAGGATCTTTGCCTTTGTGGGGTTAGTGTATTTCATAAAAGCCTCTTTTTGCCTATATCCTTCCATGAACTACCTGTTGGGTAAAACCATTAATATGAAATAATCCTTTTCAGATTCAGTAGTTTAATTTATGTTATGATTTTTCTGGACAGGAAACAAAGTTCAAGGAGCTTAGTTTTCCACCAGTGATTCGGGAGTGCAAGTGATGTGTGTCACTTCCTGGCCAAGATGGTTAAGAAATAGATGGGCTTTGCCATCTCTTTTCTCTTTTGCCTGTAAGAGAAAATATTAAGGTTTTTGTCAGTGGCAGAACCACAGGTATGAGGAGATTGGGTTTGTGAATTATCACTTGGAGGGAATCTGTCATTTGAGACATTTCCATGATTAAAAAAGATATTTCCATGTTTTAAGTCAGTGAAAATTTTGGAATTCTTTGTTAATAGTAGCTAGCATTACCTGAATACATCAAGACCCATTTGGCATCATTATCTTTGAAAAACTTTTATACTGCTACTCAAATATTTTTTTAGAACCCAAACCTTATCACAGAAGTATATATATCTAGAAACCTGTTTCAAAGTTTAAAAATAAAAATACTATTGTAATAAATATCAGCAAGAAGTCAGACAGTTTGAATCCCAAGTAAAACAGTCCTTTGTGTTTAGGACAAGATAAAGAGTTCATTTTAGTTAAAAGTGGGTAAGGTTTAGATATGAATGTATGAAAATATCTAAAAATATAATTTAAAAAAAGTACCCCGACATTTAAAGAATTGGTTTAATTTTTAAGATTAACTTTGAACTGGAATACATTTAAAATGAAAGAAATTTATATCTGGGTTTAGTTAAGATTAAGGAATTGAAGATTTTTGCTTGGTCTCCTGCATATCACATGATTCTTTTTTGTATGGCACTGACATTTGATCACACTAGGCTTTTTATTTGAGTGTTAGTATATTACATCTCCAGAGCACAGGAATGTTTTAAAATATTCCTTGCAATCATTTAGAGGAAAATTGGTAATGATAGATTGTTACAAGACACCCACTCTTATTCTGCTTGGGCAGAACAGAAAAATACTGTGGTCTTGGCACCTGTAGGGGAGGAAAAATTTTTACTCTACCCTTCAAGGTTCTTTTGGGTGGTTTATTAATTAAATTGAGATAAAGCAGATTATAGGAGAAAAACAAATTTAATTATATGTATACGGGAGCCCCGTAAGAATATGAGACCCACAGGCAGTCAAGCTTATATGTCATCCTGAGCTAAGGAGAAGAGAGTAGGAGTCTGAGATTTCAAAGGGCAGGAACATAATTCACAGGAAGGTAAACAAGGAAAACAAACGTTTGTGGTGCTTTACAGATACAGTGGGACACAGAGAGAAATTTGCTCTCCAGGCCCTGCCAAGCTCCCCTCCCCCCTCCATTTATTACCACACCTAGCCCATATTTTTTATTGTTATCTCTGATATTAGTTCTCTTCTTGGAACAGGACCTTTATCTAAACTCTTTTAGGCAGTTAAGGGGGAGGTAAAAGCTCTTCCTGAATCTTTTCAGCCTTGAATGACTTCACACCTTAAAAATAGAAAAAAGAAACAGAAAAGTAAGTACAAGAAGAAAAGAACCAAGGGGAAGAAAGTGGAAATAAAGCCAGGAGCATGTTGTTTAATCACATACCAATGAGATTTTGCATGTGTAAATCCTGTAGAAACAATGAGAAAACTATTTTTCCTTATTTAAGGCCTTAATGCTTTAGAACTGAAAACAAATCTTTTTGGTGGAGGGGAGGAGGTAATTTTCTTATTGCCAGAGAATCTGGAAAACAATTAAATGGAGATAAATCAAGGGTTTCAGGTATAATTAGCTAGCATTTTGGTTAATAATATAGGTTAAGATAATAAAATTATTTTTTATAGTCTACTTCAAAGTTTATCTACTTCCCAAAGTTTATCTACTTCCCAATTAAGTCTCATCTCTTGACCTCCAATTTAGGAGTCAGTTTATGATGTTAATTATTTGTTTAGAAAGTTCATATTAAAATGAGTATTTTAAAGCAGATTTTATTGTTAATAAGGATATTTATGAAACCATAATATACAGTATGTGAAAGGTGATTTTATATATAATATTGTGATTTTAAATAGCCTTTTAAAAATGAAAATATTGCATTAAGAGAACTGCATTTTTTCAAGATGTATTTATTTTAGAGAGAGAGAGCATGAGCAGGAGAGGTAGAGGGGGGAGAGAGAATCTCAAGCCAACTCCATGCTGAGTGTGGAACCTGACTTGAGGCTTGATCTCACAACCCTGAGATCATGACCTGAGCAAAATCAAGAGTGAGATGCTTAACCAGTTGCCCCACCCTGGCACCCCACTGCATGTATTTTTAAGTTTATTTTTTAGTATGTAAAAAAAAAATTGTTTTGAATTGAAATTTGTCTCTCTACCTGAGAAAATTCTTGCTGAGGTCTATGTTAATATATAGTGGTTGATGATTAATATGGAAGATATGATTCAAAAAGCCCAGAATAAAGTAGAAAAAAAGTGTTGACATTACTTTCTGAGAAGTTTCATCATATTTTACAAAATAAGTCTGTTTTTTTCCTGATATTATTCACTACAAAAGCTGAATATAATTAGCAGAATACTTTTTGAAAATTCAATGATTAATGTTTTGTTTTGTTTTAAACTTGTTTGTGAGATAATTTACCCTAAAACAGGATGGCCCTTAGAACTTTATGTATTTGGATGAGGAGTTAGCACCTAAACAGCATTCCACATCCATTTTCTGCTGGAACCTTCCCAAAATCTCAAAAGGATACTGGTCTTTATATCTAATAACTTCTCATTAACTTTTTGTCTTCAAAGCATTATTTCTGAACAGATAGGGATTATGCCCCTATCACTGTTATTTATTGCTGCACTAGTTTGGTATGTATAGGTAGGAGCTATTTGGGGAACTATCTTTTTCTTTCACCTATTGTTTCCTACACAGAAGCTTCTTATTTATAATCAGGGTATATCATTCAAGAGGATGATCATAGAGTAAATGTTAGTGAATATGGAAAGAGGGGTGCCCTGGAACCGCCTGCAGCGCCACGGCCTTTGATTTGGGAGAAGGACGAGGCACAGACAGGTTAGCTTGTGAAAGTGAGTGTGGGTGCAGGGGATGACCGCCAGGTGCGCCACCACCACGAGTGCGATCGCCCCGAACAGCTGCAACGTCACGTATTTATTGGCAATAAACAATCAAAGACAATCAAGGGAGTGATTCATATTACATCCTAGTGAATAGTAGTACATCACGGGGAAGGTGAGAGGATCAGATGATGTAACGTTCAGCAAATGGGGCCTATTCTTAAACATGTTTCTATGGACCCCGTGGGCTATTGTCAAGAGCAATCAAGTTTCAGCAGTGTTCTGCCCTGAACGAGTTGGGCATTCCCAACTGTTGGACAAGCCGGGCGTTCCCGGCCGCTTGGCTCTGACATTTATGCCAGAGCCCACAAGGTCACACACGTGTTTTCCTATTATATCCTTAGTATAAGTTCTCAGCCAGGGGCTGCTGCAGAGGGGTAGTGAGGCTCAATAGATACAGATGCAAGCATAGAACAAGGTGAGACAAAGGCCACCAAAGCAACATAACTAAATAAAGATCAAAACCAAGAGGCTTTTGTGCCGATAGCGCTCTCGCAAACATGGTGAACATTTCCTAAAACCCGGTGGACTTCCTGCAAGAAGTGTGGCAAGCACCAGCCCCACAGAGTAACACAGTACAAGAAAGGCAGATTCTCTTCATTCCCGGTGTTAGTGACAGGAAGCAGAGTGGCTGTGGTGGGCAGACTAAGCTGATTTTCTGGAAAAGGCTAAAACTACAAAGATTGTGCTGAGGCTTGAAAGTGTTGAGCCCAACTGCAGATCTAAGAGAATGCAGGCTGTGAAGAGATGCCAACATTTCGAACTGGGAGGAGATAAGAGAAAGGGCCAAGTGATCCAGTTCTACGCTTCATATTTTGTTATATTATGAAGATAATAAAATCTGGAGTTTATGTTCACTTCATTTGGTTGCATTTGGTCTTTTAAGAGGGAAATAAACTAGTGCCATCAGTAAAATTCCCCTTGTGGGGCAACTTCTGCTTGGGGGGAAAAAAGCCAACAGGAGGAAGAGGCATTTTATATGTCTATATATGCCTATATATGACTATATATGTCTATAATCTTTCATATACATAATATCACTTATATAATAACTATGTATATAATCATTGATCTAGTTTGGTGTGTCTGGGTACTGATGAGTATGGACAAGACATCTCTCAGCTAAACTCCCTTCTTTCCTAGGTCTCAGTGTTGGGCTTATCCTTGACATGCTTGCATAGCCAGGTATTCGCAAGAATGCTGCTAAATCAGATGAGAGAGAATCTCCCCAACCCTTGATATCTGATCAAGTTCCTTATCCCCCATCCTTGATATCGAAACACCTTGGCTAACCCTTAGCAAGAATCCTGTTATATCAATTTAGCAAGAATCTCCCCCTACCCTTGATGTCTCATATTAATTTTCAAATCAACCAGTTCCCTCAACCTGCATCCCTGGCTATAAATCCCTGCTTGTTCTTATATTGAAGTTGAGCTGATCTCTTTACCCTATTGCAACAATTCTGGCATATATCACAATGATCTTGAACACAGTCTTTCTTACTGTTTTAACAAGTGTCAGAATAATTTTTTCCTTAACAGTACATACAACACTTAAACCCACATAATGTGGGTGGGCTCATCCAATCAATTGAAGGCCTTAAGAGTAAATACTACAGTTTCCCCAAAAAGAAAAATTCTTCTTTAATAATGTAACACAGAAATCCTGCCTGAGTTTCCAATCTGACTGGTGACTGCCCTAAGGATTTCCTACTTGATAGCCACTACGGTGTGAGCCAATTCCTTAAAATCAATCAACATCAATCCCCCAGTCCCCTACTTCCCCTCCTCCTCTCACTTTCTCTTTTGCTCTCTCTTTCTTCTTACCTCTCTCCGTGTATCCTACTGGTTCTGTTTCTGTAGAGAATGCACTTTGTAAATTTGTATTTACTTATCTTTGAGATTACCATAACTTTTTAAGGATGCTTAAGTGTTTGTTGTGCTTTTCTAAACATGCTTTGTGCTACTTGTCTGTTGGAGTTTTGTCTGGCTATATAGTCCCTGAAAGTGCTGAAAACCTGTATTTGCATTTATCACTGTTATTAAGCTCTATCACTTTAGAAGAGTGTTGTTTGGATATTTCAAATACTTTCTGTAAATCATATGGTTGACTGTGATTGATTGATTTAGGCAGATATTGAGGAATTCTGGTTGTCTACTTTACTGTGCATTTCCAAAAAATACTGTAATTATATCAAAGTAGTCAAAGTGTAGTTTTCTCATAAATTCAAAAGTTCATCCATTACAATTCTCTTGGTAATTATTTTTTGTAGTGTAATTTGGGTATTATATAAAAAGTAGGTATCAGGGGCGCCTGGGTAGCGCAGTCGTTGGGCGTCTGCCTTCGGCTCAGGGCGTGATCCCGGTGATCTGGGATCGAGCCCCACATCAGGCTCCTCCGCTGGGAGCCTGCTTCTTCCTCTCCCACTCCCCCTGCTTGTGTTCCCTCTCTCGCTGGCTGTCTCTGTCAAATAAATAAATAAATAATCTTAAAAAAAAAAAAGTAGGTATCAAAATACAAATTTTAGAAGAATTAATGACATATTACCAGCTCTTTTTTCTTTTTAATTAATTTATGAACAATGGTTATGAAACAATAACAACACTAATTTTATTACTTTTTTAAAAGTTAGGGTATTATTATTTGAATTCATTCTTATTAGTACACCATCAAGATCAGTTGAGTCTCATTCTCATAAAATAGGCAGAAAAAAGTATGCCTTGAGATCATTTATCTGCCAGGAAAAACACATTTTTATTACCTGCTAATTATTGTCCCAAATGTATATAGTGATATGTTAGCAGATTGTGGCTAGCCATAAAATTGTTTTTCTCTTACCACACACTTCACTTTTCTTTATTCTCCACATATAGTAAATTTAAGAAAATGAATAAAAAAGGGAAATTTTAAATTGAAATTACTACACAGAAAAGAAGAAGAAGCTTTTACCTTCTATTTGTCTTGAATGCATTCTTTGAGAGAAAAGACACACCATCATGCTCATTTAAAATAATGTAAGTAATGTTCATATTAAGAAAGCCATGGAAAGAATAGTCCTCCTCATTGGTTGGGGAAATATTTGCAATGATGATAAGGAGAAATCAGAACTTCTTAACTTCCGTTGATTTTTTTTTCTCTAATTCCTGTGTTGTTTTTTGTTGTTGTTTTTCTTTTTCTTTTTACCCTTACTAGTCTCTCAGTACAAAGATGACTCTTTTTGGAAAAGGGCACAAAGGAGAACAGAAGCCTTAGAGTAGTGAAAAGATCGCAGTTGTGCAGCAGCCTCCTGATAAGATGTACATAATTGCCTGTTTAGGTGAATTGTGATCAAGGAATTTGCAAACAGAAACTGTGAAACATTTTCTTTTATCTTTTGAGGCATTTATTTTTTTCCTTTTTATTTACTTATTTCTTTTAAAGAGTTTATTTATTTGTCGAGAGAGAGAGCATGTGCTGCGCACACACAAGCAGGGGAAGCAGCAGGTAGAGGGGGAAGCAGGCTCCCTGCTGAGCAAGGAGCCTGATGCGGGGCTCCATCCCAGGACCCTGGGCTTGTGACCTGAGCCAAAGGCAGATGCTTAATGACTGGAGCCACCCAGGTGTCCTTTTTGAGGAATTTTAAAAGAATAATCTGAATACCGTAGACGACAAATGGATAAGTACTCTTAAATTTGAAAAAGAATATTTCACAAACTGGTAATTATAATGATGGTTCTTGTAATGATTCCAGAATGGATTGTTAAAGAAAGAATGGTAACTTCCAGAAATGGGATTGATTTGCTAAGAAAATATTGTCAGGCTAAACTTATCCTTTTGGGGGACAGATTTACTAGGGTAGTAAGGAAAATGGAGCAGGAAGTTATCCAAACTTTAATAAACTAAGTCTCTCACAAGATCAATTTATAAACAAAAGTATGAAATATATGAGGGACAAAGGATAGATAAATTGATTAAATGAGCATACCAAATACATAAATATATGAATTGATATCCACTTAAAAGAAAGATCTATAGTAGAATGCCACAGGGTACTATCTTCATCCTTATTCTGTTCAGTATTCTCAGTGATTTGGATGAAAATATTGAAAGCATATTTTCACATTTGATATGACATGAAGTTGTATTTAAAATATTTTAAAAGGCTGAAGTTGTGGTATTATATCCAAAGTGAAATTCAAAAGTAATAAATATTAGTGGCTTAAACTTAAATTTTAACTTCAGCATTTGTACAGAGTTAGTAGCCAGACTTAGTTATACCACATGTATTTAACATTTAGGAGTGTTATTTAACAGTAAGTTTTAAAAATAATGTAATTTTAATCTGATGTAATTGAAGTTAGTTTTCTAAAAATCTGGGAGGAGGAGAGTCCCAGTCTGATTTGAATTCATATTACACAGCTCCCTTTAATACTGCTTGTCATACTTACAAAAGAATAATCTTATACTGGAATATTGGAACACATTTAAAGGATAATGGATAAAGAGTTGAAGGGACACGAAGATGTAAAATATGAAATGCAGTTGAAAGTATTTGAAATAATTTGCCAATTTAGAAAATTGTTATATGGATAAAAGATTTATTTTGGATCATTATAGAACTAGTGTCAATGTATTGAAACTAGAGGGAAACATTTTAACTCAACATGAAAATACAAAGTTGTGTTAGAGTTCACCTAATTGTGTGACATTGATATGAAATCAGGTATATTAGACCATTTCTACCTATAAAAATGGCTATTTCATGTGGTTCATCTTAATAACAGGAGTAGCAAATGAGCAGTGTTCCTCAAGGTAGCAAATTTCTTTTCTCTGCAATAACCTAGTCATTACATGGACAATAAATTAATGGATAGTATATCTATCTATCTACATACATACATACATACATACTGTGTATGTGAACGTTGGAGGGGTTTCAAGCATTGGATAAATAGTCAGATTAACTGTCTTTGAAATTCATTTCTGATCCCAAGATTTTTGTGATTCTAGAAATTGAATTTTGCATTTACTGTGCATTTGCTGAATAGGGATCTAGATAGACATGGACATGACTGTAGTTGACGTTGTGTTGACCTAGAATGTCTTCATTTGTCTAGAAACATAAACATCTTTTACTAAATTAAAGGACATGTTAAGAGAATATTTTATGTAGCGGTGTGCTGTTTACTCCAGTGCTTAATGGGAAAATTTTTTTAAAACTATTTCTGTCTTTACATTGACAGCCTTTTCTTTTTAAACAAGATTTTATGTCTGTAAACCAAAATCTTGGATATTTTTCTTCAGAAATATCTTCAGATATTTAATATCTGCTATGGATAAAATTAATGCTTTGGGTAGAATTAATTTCTTGTAAAGTACTTTTTATTAACTTCCTGTTAATAGAAAATAGCAGAAATGATAGTAAGATAACTACTTATTGTAGAAAAGTTATCTTGAATACTGATTTCTACACACTAAATTGTTTTCTTTGCTCAGAGATGTTTATATATTCTATTTTAAATGGTAATAACTTTGATGGGAAAAGGAAGCATGAGGAAGATCTTTAAAAAACAATCTTTGTACTCAATCAATGCTCTATCAAATAAGGAATTTCATAATTCAGGTTGGAAACTATTCATTATTTTGGTACCTTGAGATTAAAGCTCATGAATCACAAGTTTGATGTTAGATGAAGTGTAGTTTTATTACTTGGACTCTTAAAGCATTGCTTCAGTGGCCGAAAGGTTATTTGAATCAAACTCTGAAATAATCTTCTGCATTTAAATTCTCATCATTTGAAGTACTTTCAAGTCTGTTTGAAGAAATGGTGATTCTTTAGGCATCTCACAAGTTTTTTCATAGATGCTTATGAGCTCTCCATCTATGCTTATTGCGTCTTAGCTGTTGTAAAGGCTGGAACACTTAATAGTGTCAGTGGCAATGACGGAGGAAATAAATAAGTGAGGTGAGAATTAAAGTTCAGGTTATAAATTATCAGATTTACCACAAGTAGCTGTCCAAAAAAGCATGTACAGTTACATTATAGACTATGTACGTGCTCTAAACATTTTACCGTATTAATTCATCTAATATTCACATTTTACTTCAGATATTACTGGAATGAAAGGAACAGACTACCTCAAACAGAGCTACACGAACGATTTGTAGTTGTGCCCAAAGTAGTAATCCTGTCAGCTCTCTTCAGAGTAGGAGGAGGACCTGGAGTAAATAGAAGGCTCTAGAGTGCCAGCGGCCTCCAGCTATTCCAGAGCAGCTTCTTCTGTTTACACTACTATGATGTACTACCCATTTTCATTTTTCTCCCTGAAATGAGCCCCTTTCCTAGTAGCGTATACTTGAGTTTGGCTTCTGGTAAAAACGTGTGATTTCTCAGGCCTGACCATAGGCGATTGCAAAGGCTTTCACCTGTCAGGTCTCGCAGGAAAAAATCTACACTCCCCACACTAGACTTGGTACACAGCCAATTCATTGTCGTCTTTGGAGGGAGTCGTGTTCAAGTGTTCAGATCCCCCTGGCTAGCTGTGGACTTCACATATTTGCATTTCTAGCCCCGGCACCTTCTTTCCTCTTTATCTAAGGTCTTGAGCACCTGTCTTCTTCCGGTGCTTCTGCCTAAGCCTCCTCCTTAGGAAGAGGAGAAACCTTGAAGACAGTTTTCCCCACTCTGACTCAGTTATTCAGTACTTTTCCACTCCTCCTCCCCCAACCCCAAGGTCCTAAAAATACCAGGACTTTGCTCAGGACTCCCGAAGCAGGGAAATTACTTGTACCTCTGCTCTGATTCATGTGGCCTTCACCTTCTGTGAGGAAGGGAAGCAAGCAGGGGAGGGAGGGATGGGAGGAATCAGCACATTCTCTGGTTTTAGCCCCTTGCTTATTACTATCACAGTAAGTGGTTAAAACCTTCTCTGTTACTTTCCTTTTGGCCATTGCTGCTTAATCAGCATCACCCATACCTGAGACACTCTCTGCAGATCAGCTAAGTTCCTGACAACACTATGGCCATAGTTCTCAAAATAGAGTCCTCGGGTTAGCAGCTTCAATATCTGCATCACTTGGGAGTTTGTTAGAAATTCAAGTTCTCTATAGAACATTACCGCAAACTCCTGAATCAGAAGTTCTGTTCTTAGGCCCATCAATCTCTTACAAATCTTCCAGGTGATTCTGATACATGCAAAAGTTTGAGAACCATTAATAATGTTCCCATTACGCATTGTTTTGTGGGGCTTCTTTACCATATATTGTTCCCATATACCTGGGTCTGTCTCTGGGCTTTCTATTCTCATGGATTAAATTGTTCTTTTTTTCTTGCATAAATATCATTCTATTTTTATACTATGTTTTATTATAATATATATTTTAATATGTGGTATGGCAAATTTCTGGTTCTTCTTGATTTTTTTTTCTTTCTTTAAGTACTTTAAATATTTCCCTCCACTCCTTTTTTTTTTTTTTTTTTTAGCTTGAATGGTTTCAGAAAGAGAAGTCTACTGTAATTCTTATCTTTTCCCTCTTATAAATAAAGTGGTTTTTTTTCTTCTGGCTTTTTTCAAGATTTCCTACTTTCTTTGATTTTTTTGTCATTTGACTATGATACATGTAGGATGGAGTTTTCTTTTCCTTTTTTTTTTTTTTCCTTCGGTATTTATAGTCCTTGGTGTTCTCTCTGTTTTCTGGATCTCTGGTTTTGTGCTTGTCATTAATTTTAGAAAATTGGTGATTATTACTTCAAATATTTCTTCTTCATTCTGTCCTTATTCTCCCTTTGGTATTTCAGTTACACATGTTACGCCTTAGTCTGTGTTTTTGTTTTACTTTACTTTTTTTTTCCTCCTCCTTGCACTTCGGGCTAGGAAGTTTGTATTGGCCTGTCAGCATGGTCATGCATGATTCTTTCCTTGCTTAGGTTGAGTCTACTGATTAACTCATCAAAGGCATTCTTCTTTTTTGTCTTTCTGTTTCTGACATTTCCTTTTGTTTCTTTCTTAGAGTTCCCATCTGCACATTATCCACCTATCCTTCATGTTATCTATTTTTTAAGTTAGATTCCTCAACATATTAACAATTTTTACTTTAAATTTCCAGCCTGTAAATTCCAAAGTCTCTGTCATATCTGAAACTGGTTACAATGCTGTTTTTGTTCCTTTAGACTTTTTAGCCTTTTGGCATGCCATATGATTTTTGGCTAAAGGATTAACATGTTGTATCATGTAATAAGGATTGAGGTAAATAGACTTTTAGTGGGAGGTTTTGTTAATTTGGCTAGGAGTGAATAGCTGTGTTTAATGTTTTCTGTTTCTGTACTTTGCCAGATGGTTCAGATTCCTTAAAGGTCCTTGTTTTTGTCTCCCCTGCTGTCTGTGGCTTCCCTAAGAAATCCTTCTTAGGTAGAGTCTGCATCTTAACAGCTCTTTCAGCTGTTATCTGCTGTCAATAAACTATAGCCCTGTTGGTTTGGTGATGAGGTGTTGGGGAGGGAAAGCATTCTATAATCTTATGATTAAATCTCAGTCTTTTAGAGGATCTGTGACCTTCATAAGTGTTTGTTGTCTTTTCTCCCTTCCTTTATGTGAGACAAGAAGACTAGAGGGGGCTGGAATCTTGGTAATGTCTTTCCTCAGGTGGAACATCTTATAAGACTTGGATAAAGTCTTTTCAGGTAAAGAAAGTCTTTTGTTATGGGGAATGCTGAGGGCATATTTCACAATGGATATTTTTTCTACTCACCCTGCCAGAGCCCTGAGGGAAAATGTCTTGGCTCTTCACACTGGGATCCTGATGGGTTTCTTGGGGAAAACCCCCACAAATTGTGAGGAACCCCCTAAGACATCAGCTCCTAAGTGTTCTCACTCCCATACTCATTTTCACTCAGCTTGCAGCAGTTTTGCAAATTTAGCATTTCAGTGTTCCTACCAGTGTATGTCTCCAGCAGTTTCTGCTGTAGGTAAGAAGATCTTGGCTGTGACTCAGTAGATTTGTCTGTCACTGTAGATTTTGGGGTGGCAGTTTGCCTTTGACCATTCTCTGATGGATCTAAGGCATTGATCTTTAGTTTGTTAAGCATTTTTCTTGTTTTAAAAATTAGAGTGATGATTTTCAAGCTTTTACCTGTCATGCTGAACCAAAAGTGTGAATTTATGTTGTTATTTACTTTAGCAAATTTGTTTCAGCCGTCAAACCTTTTCTTAGATTAAAGCTTCTATTGAAGACTTTGATAACAAATAAGACCAGTAAGGGTATAGTGACTGTAGTTGAGGTTGGTATGGGGATGTCTAGTACTCTATTGGACAGAATTTGAAAACTATTTGTTCCTACTAGTAAACTAAACAGAACCAGGGCTGAACCCTTTGGAACACTGTTGTTTGTCAAGCACTCTCTTACTGATGTTACTACTTAATACTGTATTTTTGTTATATGATGTGCTCATTCATGTTCGTTCACAGTGTTTAGTATGTGCCCTCATGTACATCATAGAAATATAGTTTATTTTACTTTATTTTTTAAAAGATTTTATTTATTTCAGAGACAGAATGCAAGCATGAGCAGGAGGAAGGGCAGAGGGAGAGGCAGACTCCCCACTGAGCAGGGAGCCTGATGTGGGGCTCAATCCAGGACCCCGGGATCATAACCTGAGGTGAAGGCAGATACTTAACCGATTGAGCTACCCAGGCACCCCAATATAGTTTATTTTAGAGGGAAAAATAGAGTACGTGGTATTTAAAAATACGTGCTTTATGTGACTCTCAAAAATGTTTTGCTTGAAGAAATTCCCCTTCTTATCTAGGGAATATGTTTATCTTGCACAAGGTAGAGAAAGAGGCATTATCTTTTTATTTTCTACATTGTTTCTTTAGATGGATATATAATCTTTTAAGAAAATATGTCAAAGGTGTTTGATGTTTTTGCTTCATTTCCTATCTAAAAGATATTGATGATATGATAATCTTTCCCAAGATGTTTTTCACCAATTTTTATTTCATGGTAATTTATAAGGTTTGTGTGAGAAATTGCCAGGCCTTTCTTAAGTCTTCTTACAACTTCAGAGTCTTAAAACTCTCAGCTAAATTTTGAGGAGGGGGGCTGGTGTTTGATGTATAATTCTTTTTATTGACTTTCCAATTTCTGTCATATATATGCTTCTGACCTGTGTTTCAACTGAACCAGTAATTTAGTCCATTACTGGTCTGTGTAAATCTTACCCACAGCTATTTCCCAAGGTGGTTTTGGGTCTAACGAGTGGTTGGTGTTGATGTCCAGCAGGAAATCTTGCAAACCAGATGATTGGTGTGGTTCAAACTGTAACCTTGTTAAAGCATTGGTCAGATTGCACTTAGGAGAGTTATTTAATTAGTTTCCCAATAATATTTGTGTACAATTTTTAGGTGACCACTACTTTTTTTTCTGTCATCATGGTGCAGAAAAAGACAGTTGCCTGTTGTTATCAGAGTCAGATATTAACCCAGTACTCTTTTTTCTTTAAGTTACCTTTGGGCAGTCATTTTAATAACTGCTAGAACTTCTCTTGAACACAAGTATCTATAATGATGCCGTAAACTTAAATTAAGAGCTTTCAATGTACTAGGTACTGTACTAGAAAGTTTTTTTTTAATATAAGAACATTCTCTGCCTTCAAAAAACAAAAAGTCCTATTATGTGAGACATAAAAAATGAATTATAATACAGTATAATAAATAATACACTAGTGATAGAAACAAAATATTCTGAGGTTACAGATAAGAGAGTAAGCAGTTCTTCCTGAGGTTTCAGGGAAGAATTAAGAAGGTGTAACATTGTAATGGCATTTGAAAGAGTGGCCTTTTACTGCAGGAAAAAGTAAGGGTATTGTAAGTAGACAGATATGAGTTCAAAATTAGCATGAAGTGTATGTGTATTTTTTTCTTCAGGTTTACTGAAGTATAATTCACATATAGTAAAATCCACCAATTTTAGGTGAACCATTCTTTGAATTTTGACAGACTTCAAAAGTTTTAGTTACCACCTAAATCAAGATTAAAAAATGTTCTCATGACCTCCTCAAAATTCCATCATGTCCCTTAGTAGTCTGTTTATGTATTTTTAAGGATATCAAGTAGAATTTTTGAGGGAAAAAATTATTTGACTTTACTTTTTTGATACTGAATAATTTTAACCTTTATGGTATGATTTACCAAGAATTTTTGTTTCTAGCTTTCTGAATTTGGGTTATTTAGATGGGTGACTTAGTAAGTTAATTTAGGAAACACTATTATGAAAGTTAATCATTTAAAAATTTACAGGCATTTATTACTTTTAATTAAATTACAATACCTAGTTCCATCAGTAGGGAGAAATGATGAAATTTATAACCATAATATTATGCCTTTTTTGTGGTTTTATAAAGTCCAAATCATGACAATAGAACAAACTGATGATTTTAAAATGAGATGGTGGAAATAGAACAATGGAATGAAATAACTAAAATGAGTGTTGTGATATACACACAACACACTTAATAAAAATAGTATTCTAAATATGTAGGATTTATTCCGTCAGTCATTCTCATTACATCCCTGTGTAACTTGCAAAAAAGCAGATATATTCACTACTCTAAAGAAGCCCACAGTCTGGAATGGGAATCTGATTTCTAGTATCATATTTACATAAACCATTATTAGAAAAAAAGACATGGATTCCATTGAATTTGCTATAAAGAAATTGTGTATATATTTGGAAAGAAACCTAAGATGATGTATATAGATTACATTAAATTTCTCTATATGAAAATATTATTAGAATTCACTATTTAAAGGATAATGAACTTCATTACAGGATATAGATACTCCATTAGTGATTTCCACTGTAATGAAGTACATATTTAAGTGTTACAGTAAAATTATTTTATACCCTCTATTTCTCTGTGAAAGAGAAATGCTCTGCCCATGCCAGGGGTGTCCTGTACTTTCTCAGCCCTATAGTTGACTGTGACAGATATGTGTATCTAATCAGCATAAAATTGTATTTAAAATTTTTTAAAAATTTCCAAATATGACATTTTTTAAATCTCTTTTAATTATCGATTCCCAATTATTACAGTGTGGCCAGAGAGTGATGTTTATATGGCACTGAATTTTTGAAATATAGTAATTACCTTTTTGCAATAATTTGTAATAATTACTATTTTGCAAATTTTTATGTGTTTTATGTATGCTTGAAAAAATGTGTATTTTCCACTATCGGTATAGTGTTACATGTATATCCATTAGTCAGGCCTGTTATATTCAAATTTTATGTCACCATGCTGATTTTCCACTGCTTGATCTGCTGATTATTGAAAGAAATTCATTAAAATCTCCTGCTATAATATTAGGACTGCCAGTTTTTCTTTGCAGTTCTGCCAGTTTTTGCTTTATATATTATGAAGCTATGTTATTATGTGCATATAAATTTAAATTTGTTCTGTATTCCAGATATCATTTTGTACTGATGTCTTTTTTTAGGAATTCCTTTTGCCTAAAGTCTGTTGTTGATATTAATATGGCTAAGTCTTGTCTTGGTTAGAATTTGCCCAAAGCTCTTTACCATTTATTAATTATTTGTCAAAGATCAGTTGACTTCAGGTATAGAGGTTTATTTCTGAACTCTCTGTTCTATTTTTTTTAATATTTATTTATTCATTAGATGGGGGGAAGGACAAAAGGGCAGGGAGAGAGAGAATCCCAAGCAGACTCCCTGCTGATTGCAGAGCCCAATGTGGAGCTCCAACTTGACCTGAGCCAAAATCAAGAGTGGGATGCTTAACTGACTGAGCCACCCAGGCACCCCTTTACTGATTTCATTTATTCTAACACTTTTTGGTGGCATCTTTAGGATTTTCTAGATTTAAGTCCATGTCATCTGCAAACAGTGATAATTTTTCTTCTTCCTTTCCGATTTAGATCCTTTTTATTTATTTTTCTTACCTAATTGTTCTGGCTAGGACTTCCAGTATTTCATTGAATAGAAGGGCTGAAAGCCTTGGCTTATTTCTGATCTCAGAGGAAAGCTTTTAACCTTTGACCATTAGATGTGATGCTGGCCCTGAGCTTGTTATATATGGTCTTTATTATGTTGAGTTATATTTCTTCTATATTCAAATTGTTTGTCCTGTGTTTGATAGTTTTTATCATGGGTTTATATGAACATTTATCATGTTTTATCATGATAGATGTTTATCGTGTTTATCACAATAAATGTTTATCATGAGAGGATATTGAATTTTATTAAGTGATTTTCTGCATCTATTGAGATGAAATTTAAAGTGGATAGCACTGGAAAGCCCTTCTGTGTAGTTGTGTTGTTGGTAAACTGTCTTTTTTTTTAATCATAATAAACTTATTTTTTGTCATTCTTGTAGAGTAGTTTTACTACACATGTAATTCTGAGTTAATACTAATTACCATTTTTATGGGTGATTAATCATTTCTTTATGGCTGCTGGTACAGAATTTCTTTTTGCTTTGAGTTCTGCTTTTTCACCATAATATTACTTGGTATGAAAGTTTTTAAAAAATTTTTTATGTTGTGTATTGGGTTTTAATGTGGAAAATTGCTTCTGTTTCATTCTCTCTGTTATTTCCCTCCCGAACTCTAATTTAATATGTTAAACTTTCTTGACCTATCAACAGTGTCTGTCATACTTCTCTGGCATATTTTTAATATTTTTGTCTGTGTTCTTTTTTGTGTAATCTCTTCACATCTGTCTTACTGTCCTTACTTTTCTGCCTAAAATGAAGTTTAAGCCAAACATTGAACTTTAATTTTCAATTGATGTATACTTCATTTTCATATTCCATATGATTTTTTCCGAGCATACATGTTCATTTTTATAGTGTTTTATCTCTTACTTATACTTTTGACACTTTAAAAAATATATTAAATGTACTTTTTTGCAAATAATTTATATTGAGTCATTCTGGTGTCTGCTGTTTTTTTAGGTCTAGATTCTGCATAGCTTTCTTACATTCATGATAGCTTGTTTTCTTGGGTATTTTGTGTTTTATATTTGTGAGATCATCTTCACTGGAATTTTAATTGTGATAATTCTTTGATGCTTAGGTTTAAGGTCAAGTCTTCCATGGAATAGTTGTTTTGCTTCTGAAGGTCTTCAGGGGCAAAGTTTTAATTGTGGGTTTTTGAGATGCATTGTATGTGGGAATTTTTGCCCCAAATCTGAAAAAATGTAGCATGTGATTTTGAATTATTAGGGAACCTCCTGTCCTCCCTCCCCCCTCACTCCAACTCAAAACAAAACCTTTCAGATTCTCTTTGCTTTGTGGTTTTTTTCTAGTTTACCTACTTCGGGTGTTGTGTTTCAGGCCTTGTAGCTTTATATGGGTGTCCTAACTTTACCCTTTTTAGCCCCTAGGTTTTGTTTCTATTTGTAAGCATGGCCCATTAAAAACAAAACTCTAATATTTTAGCATTCTTCAGATCTCCTAAGAACAGTTGTGTATTCAAAGCTTATTTATCTCCATGAATTTGTGCTTTTTATTGGTTTTGCCTACTTACATAACTGTCTTATCAGCTCAGTAATATTTAAAGGGATGTTTTGTATTTTTTATCCAACATTTTTGTACTGAGTTTTCCATGGTATTTTTGGATCATGTAACTAGAAAAGTATAAAATTCGTTTTTTATTTATTCCTTTGCTTTATGTAAATGTAAAAATTTTATAAGTGTTATTAATGAGCTTTAATAATTGCATTCATACTTATTTTAAAATTGCTAAAATCAGCAGATAGCCGGGCAAGACAGTAATGGTTTAAACTACCACTTCCCAAACCATACATCTCAAAGTAAAAATCAAGATGTTCTATAGAAAAACATGTTAATGAAACACTTTTAGGAAGTCATGTGAACTTTATTCCTATCTAGTGGTTTAAAATACTCGTTGTTTTAAAGGTTCTACGAAAATATACACGGCTTTTAATCAGTCTTCTTTGATCCATAAAACTCTTTTGAGAGTATCTATTAAATATGTAGAGAAATATGGAAATGGTGGTATAGCAAATAAATGTAGAAGAAGATAATGTGCTGAAATGACTTTGGAGATAAACTAGATTGGGAAAAAATATGCTAGGGCTAGAGTATGGAAGGTCTTTAGTTCCAAATGGCTGATAATATCTTACCATAGACAAATAGGGTCAGATTTGAGGACTAACATTAAATATTTACTGAAAAAAAATACACCTAATCCAGACATTCCCCTATGCCTGTGCTTTCCATACCTTGTAAAATTTAATAAAGCAAAGAGTAAATTACTTGTCAAAAATCTTCATTTTCACCACTTTTCAATTTTTTTCTAAAATGTAGATGAAATGTATGTTCGATTATTTAATTATTCTTAAGTATTTTAAGCACATCTTAAACCTGTCCACGATCTCTTCCTTATAGATCAGTTATGATATTCCTACTGCCATTTCAAGAAGTTCTATTTTTTGGCTTTTGAATTTTATTAGAATGATAGTAAATTTAAAAAGAATAATCTATCCACCAGTTTCCCAATAAAATAGTGTTGTTTTTCTTGTGAATCCCTTTCAATATTTATTCAAGTATCTATAATATTATGTAGTTATAATAATGATGATGGCTTTAAATAATCCTATGGTTTTTCTTCAAGTAATTGTATTTTATAAACATATTTCTATATTGATACGTAGCTTTATGCTTAATAACCACATGATATTACCTTTAGTTGACATACTATCATTTGTTATACTGAACCACTTTGTTGGACATTTTAAATGTTTTGGCTTTTGTACTTTTATAAGGAATTTTGCTGTATACATCTTCATGCGTATTGTTTATATTCTTTTGCATTATAAGCAGTCTTCTACTATTGTACAAGGTGTGTTTGAAAATATGCTAATACTGATTAATAAATTTACCTAATACAAGGGTTTTCATATCCCAGACATCTAAAAATTATGAGATCAATAATTATACCTTACCTTTATTTATTCATTTTTTAATATACCTTATCTTTATAGACAGATTACTCAGTTATATTATTTCAGTATTAGAGACCTTGTGTAGACTGTCCTTAGTTCAGGGAGTATCCAATTAAGGGCAACAATTCATTCATTTCAACAAGTTTAATGATTTCCGTTTTATCATTTGTTTGATGAAACATATGTTCCTATCACCTATGTCAAGACTTTCCTTTTTCCATTATTTTCTATAAATAATATGTGTGTGTGTATTATATATATGTGCATATATATGTGTGCATGTTCACACGCATACGCACACACATAAAATATAGAAAGAACTGAATTTCTGAGATAGGAGACACAATGCAAGCAGTGAGAGCTGTGCTCCTGAAATTGATTTTTTGTTTAGCAGATCTTCATTCCACAATAAATCAGAATATTCTTTTGTCAACTTATGGAGAGCTAACTACATAGTATTTTCTGATGATAAATTTTAGGAGTAGGAAGCACAGACCAGACTTAAGGACAGTTACTGTGGTATCAAATTGGTTCCTGAAAAGTACTACACTGGTTGTATTATGCTTTTTGGGAAGTGTGCATAAATCTGTTTCTTTTTTTTTTTTTCTTTTTTGCTAAGGGGATTATCTTATATACATGGGTCATTTATTTCAAATATCCATTTGAAAGGCACTATTATGTTGATCCAAGCTTATTGTATTGTGCTTAGGCAAATGGAAGGAATAATAGGATTCAGATGCATTTTCAAAAGCTATTTCACTTGAAGATGGTGAAGCAGAAATATTCTACTTAAATTTAGGATTGGGACATATCTTTGGCATTTAATAATATGTACACTATCCAAATATAGAAACCTCATTATGGAAATATAAACTAATCTTACCTCTTTTATGCTGAGGTATCACTCAATTTTTGCCTCATTCTTTTGTATTTTTCCCTTAAATCAAAGACCTGTTTATATAAGGCGAATAACTTATTTGCTTTCATTTTTTCATGCCTATTAGAAATATGTCTATTTAGGTGAAATAAATCTAGTGTAGCTTATATTATAGTTTTATTTTATTCACTTTAAGAAGTTTATTGATATTATTGGACTTGCGGTAACTGCTTTGAGTAGATTTAATCTCATAGTTTATCTTTTCTAGGTTTTCTTTCTAAACAATATTTAATGTGTTGGTCCATGAATGGGTGAAATGTCTCCAACTCACTTTATGTTAAGACATTTATTAAATTTATTCAGTGTCTGTAAAGTCATGTTAAGAGGAGGAATATATGAGTTTGTGCTTTAAGACTTTCCTACCAGACCACTTGAGCTTGTTCAATGTTTGTGCTTTACAGAAAGTGAAAGATGATGCTTCTTGAATTTGCATTACAGAATATATACTACACACACACACATCACTTATAAAATAAGGTGCAGTTTGTGGACCTGTCATAAATAGATAACTGTATACCTGAACATGAGCTTCCATAACTGCTTAGTCTAAAATTTATTATACAAAACACTGACCATGTGTATTGTGATTAAATCTCTTCACAATGTCTCTTGTGACTCACATTCCAAGAAAGAAGAGATTTTTAAATATTTTTTATAAGAATAAGCAAAAACCACATAACCTCCATATTTATATTTGAATCTGCATCAAACATTTTCCACTTGGAAGAACTCTTCCAAAAGGAGGAAATAGCATGATCTATTTCTGAATGCTATGTTTTAGGCTAAATTTCAATGGACTGTCCTTGAGACCCTTGCATTTAAGCATCTACTCTGTAAGATTAATCGAACTGTTTAGTTTGCATTTATTTCTTTAAGATTGTAAAAAAAAAAAAAAAACCTAAAATTTCGATATAATTTTTAAGAATCTGTCGACAGAATATTTTAGATAAGCAAAATGTAGTAAATTCTTCACTATTCTTAGATGAGATTTCCTGGTATAGATTTCAGTTAATTTTCGTAGTGCCTTTTAAAATGCATTAAAGGTATGTCTTGAAATTCTGATGCAAGTTCCTCTGTGTTTAGTTATAAATATTTGGACAAGAATCTTATGATTGGTTGTTGCCAATTGGTTCAGTTTTGTCTCTGAGTTATGTAACAAATGTGTCTAGAACACCCTCACCTTGGAATGGTCAACTAGTAAGGTGCAGAAGAAAGTATTTACCATTCTTCATACCATCAAAAACCATGTGATCCATTTCTAGGGTGTTGGTACTTTTGGACAATTAAGGAATTCTGTATTGAGGCAGAAGGCAGGAGTAATACAGTCCTTACAATACAATCCTTACAATACAAACAATCCCCAGATACGCTTCATACTTTATTTTAGATAGAATAAAGAAAGGCTGAAATCTTTTTGGCCAAGCTGTTTCTTAACAATATAATTTCTAGTTTACTGTGATTAACTGAATTAACCTCTGGCCCAGGGAGAAGAAGCATCCCTACTTTTGGCAGAATCTCAGACAATGAACAAACCTCAAGTCCAATGCACTTTCTACTACAGTCCAATAAAGGCTGCAAAAAGAACTCTAATAATTTTCCTATTTGTGCAGATAATACTAGTAATACTTGAAAAGGAGTGGTAGTTGGGGTATCAGAAGTAGAAGTAGCAATGGGGGCGCCTGGGTGGCACAGCGGTTAAGCGTCTGCCTTCGGCTCAGGGCGTGGTCCCGGCGTTATGGGATCGAGCCCCACATCAGGCTCCTCTGCTATGAGCCTGCTTCTTCCTCTCCCACTCCCCCTGCTTGTGTTCCCTCTCTCGCTGGCTGTCTCTCTCTCTGTCGAATAAATAAAAATAAAATCTTTAAAAAAAAAAAAAAAGTAGAAGTAGCATTTGTAAAGCTTTTCAATATACTTAGAGAAATGAAAAAAAAAGTTACAGTGAGATACCATTTCCAATTACTAAGATGACTATAATAAGAAAAAAGGAAATAACAAATATTGTAGAGAATGTGGAAAAATTAGAACTCTTGCGAATTGCTGGTGGGAATATAAAATGGTGGAGCAATTATAGAAAGAAGTTTGGTGGTTCCTCAAAAAATTAAACATAAAATTGTTATGTGACCAAGTAGTTCTACTAATAGGTATATAATCAAAAGAATTGAAGACAGAGACTCAAATACATTTTTACATATGAATATTCATAGCAGCATATTCAAATAGTCAAAAGATGGAAACAACCCAAGTGCCCATCAACAAATGAATAGATAGGGGCGCCTGGGTGGCACAGCGGTTAAGCGTCTGCCTTCGGCTCAGGGCGTGATCCCGGCGTTACGGGATCGAGCCCCACATCAGGCTCCTCCGCTAGGAGCCTGCTTCTTCCTCTCCCACTCCCCCTGCTTGTGTTCCCTCTCTCGCTGGCTGCCTCTATCTCTGTTGAATAAATAAATAAATAAAATCTTAAAAAAAAAATGAATAGATAAAACAAAAGTGGTATATGTACACAATGGAATATCATTCAGCCATAAACAGGAGTGACGTTCATGTACACATACTGCAACGTGGACAAGGCTTGAAAACATTATGCTAAGTGAAATTAGCCTAACAAAAACATGACTACAATATTCCACTTATGTGAAATATCTAGAATGGGCAAATTAGATTGGAGGTTACCAGAAGCTGGGATGAGGGGAAAGAAGTCATTGCTTAATGGGCACAGAATTTCTTCTGGGGATTATGAAAAAATTAAGAAATAATGGTGATGGCTCAACAGCATTGTGAATATGATTGATGCCACTTGTCCACATTAAAAAGGTTAAAATAGAAATTTTTTGTTGCAGGGCATCTGGGCGGCTCAGTTGGTTAAGCACTGGCTTTTGATTTCAGCTCAGGTTATGATCTCGGAGTTGTAGGATTGAGCCCATATCAGGCTTAGTGCTGAGCTCGGAGTCAGCTTCAGATTCTTTCTCCCTCTCCCTTCCCCTCTGCTCCACCCCACTTGTGCTCTCTCTCTCTCAAATAAATGAAGTCTTTAAAAAAGAAGAAAAGACATTTTTTTGTTGTTGCACATATATTTTATCAAAGTAGAAAAATGGAAGCAGAAGTAGCGGTTGTAGTAGTGCAGTAATAGTATCCTGTACATTGCTTAGTGTTCATCATGAAAATGTACTCTATACTTATATTTTTTCTATTCTAATTTTTCATTTAAAATCTGTGTGTTGTATGGTTTGGCTGGCGGCAGGGGGGAGTTATTTATACATTTGCTTATTTATTCCCAAAGCATTTTTGGCACTTTCTACCTAAAAAGCTATTTTGCACTGAGAGGAAAAATTAGTTGTTAACAAATTCCTTGAAGATTTTTTTTTTCTTATAAAATAGTTCTACAAGCGAAATGTAAGAAAATATATTCTTGATTCATGGGTTATTTATTAGACATTCATGTTCCAGAGGGCACCCTCCCTAGAAACTAGTGCAGTATCTTGTGTTGATAGGCACCAAGCAAGTATTTCTTGTATGCATGGTTGACTAAAAACATGAATGAATTTATACATTTATATATAGATATAGAAGTTATGTATAATTTATAAATTGATATATAAGGGTAAACTTTAATGTAGGACAATTTAATATAAAAATAAGATATTAAAATATATAGTTGAATTTCTACCTTAAAGATTGATCATCTAAACAATTTTAAGAAAGGAATAATAGAAAATGAATATCCACAGGATATTGTTCAAATTTTCTATCGAAGTTCATAACTTAACAACTAAAGATTATAACCAATTACAGTAGGTGGTATGCCATATCAAAAACATTTCCTGGATTTGATCAGTTTTAATCATCAGAACAGCCCTATAAAGTGGATTCTAATCCTCATTTTTCAGGAGATCATACTGAATTTCAGGTTTAAAAAGTTGTCAAATAAACTAGAGTCGAGCTAACAAGGAGAGCTAGAATTTGAATCCATGTTTTTGTGTCCTTTGATCCATAGTTGGTGCTATTATCCATTATGCTCAAAGTAGAGCAGAATGGTCATGGTCAGACTTTACAGGGAAGGCTCAAATCTAGAAATAGGAAAGACAGCAGTCATGTTGAGAACAAAAATATATTGCAATCTTAATTTATATTGAAATAAGAAAACAATTTGAAAAGTTTCAGAATGGAATGTCTAGAACTACTGCTTTTAGTCTCAGATCATTTTTTCCCTGGATTCAGGTACTCTGTGACAGGAGTAAAGCCCTGATTATAAGGTCTGCTAATTAGCAATATCCATGGAAATGAAATCGGTATGGATTATAGAAGTTAACACTGTATGTTAGTGAAAGATATTTTTGAGATTATTATTGAAAAAAGGTGTGGATGTTCCTTCTGAGGCCTTTACTTTTGAGCGGCAGCTAATCTTTTATATGAAAAAAAATTTCTGTTCATAAATGAACTTTATTATCATACTTTTATCAGCTGTTTGACAGGAAGTCTAGTTAACATTTTTGAGTACCAGATACATTACCTACATTACATCATTTAATTTTCATAACTGTGAAGTTGGCATTATTAACATTACTTACATAATAAAAGTTAAAAAGAAAAACCCAGAGGCTTAGAAAAATTTAAATTGTACCTTTCATAAGTGAAGAACTAGTGATTGATTCCAGATCTGTCTGATTGCAATGCCCATGTTTGAGGCAGATGTGGTAACCACTACACTATGGAAATAAGATTGCAATGCCCATATTAATTCTAATGAGATATATTGCCTACCAGGGAGATGCCCCCAAAATATAAATGGAACAGAAGAATACCTTTTTTTCATCTTACAGAAATACATAATGCAGTTTTTTTATAATTTTATAATTATGGCTTATATGTTAATCTATTCTTTCAGAAAAGTCTCTCCCCTTAAAGTATGTGTGTCTTTGAGAAAAAGAAAATGTGTTAGTTGATACAGGCATTGATTGCTGAGTCAAGTTTTTGGCTCATTGTGTATATTTCTTGGGATTCCAGTGGGGAGATTCAGCTACCTAAATATTCTACAGTCTTACCCCCCAAAAAAGTTAATTTGTCAAGAATGAGTCCCCTTTCCTTCTAGTTTTTTGATTTTGCCATCTCTATTACCTTCCCTTAAGGGACCAGATATGGGAGTAGGGGAAAGAGACATACCATGTCCGAGACATAACTATAAGGCTTGGTGAATAGTACGAGTGTATGACTGAAGCTCAGAAAGTCAAAGAAGCAGTCCTTAGAGGTGTAACAGAGAAAGCCCTTAGTTGTATGTTGATTCTAGAGAATCTACTGTAAAGTCCTTGGATTTTATGTTCAGCACTAACTGGGTCCCAGTCTCGGTTTAACTATTACTTAGTCCTCTGAATGTAAGCACTTTATATAACCTGTCTGAAACTCAGTTTGAAAATCAGTGGGATGTAGGTAATAAGACATTTCTGGGTTGTTGTGAGGATTCCCAGAACACTTGTAAAGTTCTCAACACAGTGCTTGGCACATAATGTTGCGTCAGAAACTCAGATATAATTCAATGTTCTAAAAAGTGATTCTAAATCTAGATAAACATGGTGAACTAAACATACTCATCTCTTCTACCTTCTGTACCTCTCCCTCCTCAAAAATCACTAAAATGACACCACGAGGGACCAAAACAAATAAATGAAAACAATAAACTAGCAGGGATAAGATATAGGCAAATATCACTGACTCAACAGAGGCTAACACGTTGCAGTCTTAGCCCGTTGAGATGAAAGCCGTATGAAGCAAGCTGCTCTGTCCTGCTAAAACCCTAGAGTGCCTCAGGAAGTAGGAGCCCTAGGTGCTGTGAAGCTCTAAAAGCAGGAGGAGTGGTTAAAAGTCATTCTTAATTCAGATACTTCCTGTACACCCTAGCAAGACAAAGGAGTAATCAAACCTGATAATCTGGCCTCCTAAGACAGGAACTAAAAACTGGGAGATTAAACCAAAATCCATCTTACAGTGAGCTTTCCACCCACACCCCCTTCGCCCATATCCTACCAGTGAGAAGATTGGGGAATTTTTTTTCTAGGCAAAAAGAGCAGCTGAAGAGAAAATGGTGATATATAGACCGGACATTTGGGAATTGCCACCCCAATCATGAAAAGGCCACGTTTTTGCAGTTCCTGGGAAGCTCCCCCACATACACAGAATTTCCTACCAGCATTTTTGTGTCTGAGATGTTAGTATGCATGGACTGAAAAAGTTGACCAAACATTGGAGAAACCTCTTAAATGAGAAAATTACTGACTCAAAATCCCCCCACAAGAAAAGGAACTTTGAGAAAAACAGAGCTAATGTGGAAATAGAAGGGCCCTTGCCCCCCCGCCCATAACTATAATCAGTACATTCAAAAAGAAGAGAAAGAACAGAAAAGATACAACAAAAATTCCCATTTTCGAACAGGGAGAGTGATGAAATAAACAGCCATGATTGACTCATAGCAGATACCAAATATTGCTGGGATCCCTGTGCCAACAGTGGAACGGTTTCCTTGATTAGTTGTATCCAGTCCGTGATTCCATTCTCCAGGACAATCTACCTGAATCTACCTTGTTCTTTGTCCGACTGTTGATAGTAAAGGTGTAATTTCTCATTTTCCTTCTAGATACAGTTTGAGGGCATGCATTAAAATATAAACCATCCTCAGTCATCAACCTGCCAATACCAACCCTAGAAATAGTTCATAAAGCCATAATTGTACAAGTTCCCAAGACGCACAAAAATCAAGATTTTTTTAAAAGGGAAATATTGTGAATATAAATATGTAAGTGGGACATAGTAAAATGTATAGTTAGTGTAATAAAAATAATAGCATAATTATGTTTATGTAGAAATAACTCAATATTGTTGAGTTCGAAATGACTACGGTTGTTATAAACTTATTATGTAAAATGTTTACATATAACTGTGTATTTACGTACACAGCCCTCCAGAAGGATGTTTGCCTAAATGCTGTCATTTAGGTGATAGAACACTGGGTGATTTTTCACCACTTCTTTACATTTTTCACAATCAGCATATGACACTTTTATAAAAATAATATATTTTATGTTTATATTGTTCTTGATTAGATACTTGTAGATTATTCATTTTATAAATTGACTGATTTTAAGAGTTAACTTCTCTCATGCCATTCAGCATCTTTCTGAATCCTCTCTCCTAATATTAATTAGTGTTTTTTCAGAAAATGATCTTATTTTAATGTCATTCTGAAAAGAACAAAATCAGAAGTATAGATTAGTCAAATTATTTTTTTTAAAGATTTTTATTTATTTATTTGACAGAGAGAGAGGGAGTGAGAGAGAACAAGCAGGGGTAGCAGCAGAGGGAAAGGGAGAAGCAGGCTCCTGGCTGAGCAGGGAGCCCAATGAGGGGCTCCATCCCGGGACCTTAAGATCATGACCTGAGCTGAAGGCAGATGCTTAACCAACTGAGCCACCCAGGCGCCCCTAGTCAAATTCTTTTAAAGCCAAATGCAAGTGAGGCATTACCTGACATTACAACTTGTAGTAAATAGCTTTTAGTTACTGGGTAACGTCTAGGCAATACTGAGGCCACGTTTAGCTAGTAGGTAATTATTACTGTTGATAATGAGTGTACTGATATGATTATTGCTGAAGCGATTCATTAGAGACCTGGCAATTTACATAACTTCTCTAAGTCTCAGATCACTCATCTGAAACAAGAAAGAATATTGAGTGATTTAGCAGTTTGTTGTGGATTTAACTACATGTGGTACAACTACATGTAAAGCCCTTTTAACAATGCCTAAAACCTTAAAAATACCCCCAAAATGTTAGCTATTATGACCTATGTGTATAAGAAAAGTCGGTAACCTAATTATATTTTCTCAAGGAAATGATATTTTCTTAAGTCGGTAACCTAATTATATTTTCTCAAGGAAATTGATGATTTTATTTAGAGTATATTTTATGTAGGCTACTTCTTTCCAATGGTAATTTCGAGTTTATTCTTGTAGAAGAAAGCTCAACAGTAGTCTTCTATTATAGTGTACTGTCAGAATGAAGAAATAATGTTCAGGAATGAACTTTCTAAACACGGCATTGTCAGTTTAGCTAACATACCCTCTTTAACTAGTTCTTAGACCACTGGAGAAACTTGGCCTACTTACAATTAATTACTTAATGATTTCTATTAGTCTGACTTATTAATGTAACAGTTCTTTTTAAGAAGAAATAATTTTCAAAGTTATTAATGACTCTGAAAAGTTTTTTTTGTAGTGTAATTCTAATGGTTTTTATTGGTTTTCTATTTCATTATGTTTACCCCTACCCCCAAAGCCTAAATTGAATATTTTTGCTCTCATATGAGAATTGTATTTATGATTTCTAAATCTAATTATTTGCCTGGTATAACACTTCTAAACTGTTTCTCTTGTGTGTATTAGGATTAGGTATTTTTTTCTGATTTGATGACATTTATGTGTATCTAGATTTACTAAGAATATGAAATTAAAGTCACAGTACATAGCATATGGTAAGTCTACTGATTTGTGAGCTGCTTTTCACAAATACATATGGTACCAATAATTTCTCATAATCAAGTCATAATCTGTATCCCAGATTGGATTTTTTTTTTTAATGAAAAAGCACATCGTGTGATTTTTCTTATTTCTTGAAAAATAAACGTAAAAAGTAACATTATAATTAAAAATAGGAATAATGGATTCTCTTAACTAGACATGGCTGTTTGGTCACTTACTGTTCATGTAGACTGCCTCCCTAAAAAGTATTTTAACTCAGAACAACTTTGAAAGACATAGATCCGTTTTAAAATATTGGGTATTCAAATAAGTTCGTATTTAAAGAAGACTTGAAAGTCAGAAAAATCAGAGAAAATACTCTTCTTTGCCCTTTAGTAACTGAATGAGAAATCTGTGTAAGTAGGAATATATATTTTCTTTTTGGTTTTGTTTCCTCATAAGAGCGCTGTTCCAGAACAAGTATCTGGCTTCTCTGTGTTGAAGATATCAATGCTACAAAAGTTGAATTTTCTTAGAAAACTCTAAATTCCAAGTGCCCAATCCATGATAACTGGCTAATGGTTGTGTGTGCTTTTTTGCTAGCACATTGGAATGAGAGTAAATACATGAATTCTGTATATTGTAACATTAGCTATCACATACATCCTTTCACTGTTTTATTTTCTGAATCTATGGTAAAGTCTTAGAGTGAGAACAGTAATAAATCTTTGAGTTTCTTAAACAGTGCTTTACTAGGAACACAATATGTTATGATCATCATTCATCAAACATCAGTTATTTGATTGCTTCTTTTGCTGCAAACTAATAATTTTAGTGAGTAATTTTGCTAAATTTAATTTTGATTAAAGACTTTTATCATTTCTGATTCAGTTTCCAATTTGGAGTAGTTGTGCTTAAGTTAGATCTCATGTCATGTACTTTGCTGAGTTTGGGGCCACAAAAAGATATCTTGGCTGAGTGGAAAAAGGTGAATTCGGTGTTTTTTTCTTGTAAGTCTTGTAAGTCTTCATTTCAGCAGTCTACCCATTGTTTCCTCTAGTGACTACTTCCATACAACCAGGCAAATGACTTCTACCTGCTGTACTCCTTGTTGATAGATTATTGGTCTCAGAGCCATGATCATAATCCATTTACCTTTCCTTGTAGCACCAGAGGCTCCTTGAAATGCTAGATACAGAGAAGGAACTGTTGAAAGAAAAAATAAAGGAAGCTTTGATTCAGCAATCTCAAGAACAGAAGGTAAGACTGTAAGTTTGCTCAGAGTATAGAAACAATGTGTTCTATTACCTCAAATAATTACCTCAAATAATACATTTATTGTCTACCCAACTGTCTTATCATTTACAGGAAATATTGGAAAAATGTTTGGAAGAAGAAAGGCAAAGAAATAAAGAGGCATTAGTATCTGCTGCAAAGGTATTTCTGTCTGTAATAATGGGTTTCTTTGTAAGTAAGTGGAATTTAAAAACTGACTTCATTAGTGGTATAGTCAATCTACCTTTTTTGTGTAAAACCTCATTACAGTGAAATCAAGAGTTTTTTTCTCTCTTGTTTTTCCTGTTAAACTTAGAATGCTGCTATACTTATTATTATTAAATTTACATTACACAGAACTGGAATGACATTAAAATACTGCATATTTAGATTATTATTGTTAAAAGAGAACATATGTTGGGACACTAATAAGCACTTGGTATTTAATAGGTATCATCCCAAATAATGGATGTGTATATATGTGTGTATATTTATAAAAAGATATGTGATTTTTAAAGCCAACTTTGAAATACCTCTTCTGAGTAGTGTGTCCATAGATATTAAGTATACATATGCCAACAAATACATAGTACTAACTTTTGAGATTTGGATATAAATTTAAATTCAGTAAGCAAATATTTTGAAAGTTTCATATTCGTACATCACTGTGCCAGGGGTGAAATTTAAGGGATGACTGTGATTTTGTCTTAAAGAATTTACAATCACGTATTACTTATTATCAATAAGGCAGGGTGGAATGCATTAAATTATATGACTATATAGATAGTACTTCTGTGCCACGAGTTTTTAACCATAAATTACTTCAGAAATTAGCTTGAAGAGTGACTAGTATCCTGAATTGTGAGTCTGAATTTTATTCCGTAGGAAAGGGCAGCAGACACATTGAAATATTTGAGTGTAGGTATGATGTAATGATAATTTACATTAATTTGGGGGAAATTAGAGGCAAGAAAGTTTAGAGGCAAGGAAAAAATTAATAGAGTGTGTCCAAAGTCTGTATAAAAGATAGTGAGTAGCAGAAATAAAGTATTACTAATAGTTTAAAAGAAAGAAAGAGTCAAATTCTAGAAATAGGAGATGAAATCGGCATGTATTTTTGGTGTGGATAATATAGAAGGAGGCCAGTTTGGGAACGCTCAGAGTATGGCCTCAGAAACAACATGGAAAGTGGTACTATTTCTTTGGTATAAAGTTTGAGGTGCCTGTGGTATATTCAGATGACAAGGCAAAGAGGCGACTAAATCTACCTGGCAGCTCAGAGGAGAAAGGAATGACCTGCAGATGCTAATATGGTTTGTTTCTTTTTTTTTTAGCAGACAGATGGTAATGGTAATCATGGAAGCTATTGTTATGTATAATCACCTCACAGGAGAGTACACAGTAACAAGTGGTACAAGGCATGAGCCCTGAAAGAACTCCAAAATTTAAAATCCAGGGAAAGAAGGAAGTTACAAAGTACTGAACAGAGTCAGCCATATAAGTAGAAATAAAAGCAGCATGCTGTTATGCAAACCAAGAAAAGGAAAACAGAAATAGTCAACCATGTAGAAGGTCACTTTGACATCGAGATAAATAGGGATTAAAAAAAAAACAAACATGTTATTTGGATTTAACAAAATGGAAAGCATTGGTAAGCACAGTAAGAGAGTAGTTTCAGAGAATTGTAGAGTAAAAGAGGAGTTCAGAAAATGGTAACTCACTTTGATAACCTGTCTCAAATTTGGCTAACTGGAAGAAAGAGAAGAGTGTGAAGGGTGGGCATCAAAAGTGGGAGGACCATGGACTTTACTGCATCCCAAAGTATGATGGTTTTCTTGAGAGAAATTCTTGTGTTTGAGTTGCAACTGAAGTCGACAGTTTTCATGGAAAACCATTTTACTGAATAACAGGGGTTATGCAGACTTTAGTATTTGGCAGATGTTTTCTCCAAAGTAAACAGAGTGAGCCCAGCATCTCCAGAAAACTAACAGTTTTTGTTGCCAATGATAAAAGTTGAGCTTTAAAACAAAATTAGAATTTTGGAAAATTTGTATCTGCTTTCAGATACTTAAAAGACTTTTCTGATGGGATTGATGGTGATATTAACAAATGTGACCTTCATTTTTGTTATGATATGATGCAACGTGTCAACATCTAGAGGAGATGTGTAATTTACTGAATCGATATTTTCCAAATAAAAATGCTTAAGAAATTCATGCATTGATAAAGGACTCATCTGAAGTGCAAGAAAAGAAAATGTAGCAGAATACAAAAATTTCATTCCCACTATGTAATTTTCCTTATTGTGACTACCCTTTAAGAACTATTCCTTGTTAAGTTTTGGTATAAAATCACCAATATCTACCAAAGATCTAAACTGGCTACTAGTACTCTTCCCTTTTCTACTGCATTATCAGTGTGAGACTGAGTTTTCCTTATGTACTTAAACCAAAAGCCATACTACAGATTTAATACAGAAGGCAGATATGAGAACCCAGCTGTCCTCTATTAAGTCAAATATTAAGGAGGTCCACAGATATTCTTCTCACTTCTTCTTTTTGGAAAATATAGTTATTTTTCATTAAAGATATTATTAATATATAGTGCATTTAATATTAATATAAAATGAATAATTTTTATTTTGTCTTGATTTGAGTTCCTAATACAGTAATCTTAATATGAATAACCAACAAAAAAAAAGCTTTTTGAAGTACTCCATAATTTTTAAGAATGTAGAGAGATTCTAAGACCAAATCGTTTAAAAACTGCTACTTTAAGCTAAGGCTTAGTTTCTGTGAAGTTTATATGTGCCTTGGAAATAATGTATGAATATTTGTACAAAAACAAGTAATTGATCTGATTTTACACCAGTTATTAAGTATGCATAAAAACAACAGTGTCTAAACCCTATAGAATTCAAATTTTGTACCTTTTAGGTTAACCCAAGTCTTTCTTATTCAAGAACTTATCCAGTCAGTCATTCAAATATTTTCATTTGAGTCGTTATTTGTTTTGAAGCTTGAGAAAGAAGCAATGAAGGATGCAGTTTTAAAAGCCATAGAAGAAGAAAGGAAAAATTTGGAAAAAGCCCATGCTGAAGAAAGGGAGTTATGGAAGACTGAGCATGCAAAAGATCAAGAAAAAGTATCTCAGGCAATTCAAAAAGCTATACAAGAGCAAAGAAAAATAAGTCAGGTTAGTAAAATTAACTCTTTGTAAGGACTTTCTTTTTCCTTATTTTTCTCAAAATGAAGTTTCCCTATTATTACTTTATCTTAAAATCACCTTAGTGGACGTATCAGTGTTATTTTGCCTTTAATAATATTTTAAATGAATAATTTTTAATATATCAGTGTACTTCTACTTTCTGATATTGAAAATCCAAACCTATAATTTTATCTTTATATCATTTTTTAAAAAGTCAAAATCCAAACTTATGTTTAGTTATTGCAACTACGTAAACCTCTGGTTTAATTTTTTTTCTTTTTTCACGAATACACACATACACACATAATCAATACGAAATAATAAATATAGGTAGAAAACAGTTTGATTCTATTAATTATGTCTTGTTTATGTATCTGTAGATCTGTAGTTGATACTGATAATTAACAGGACCTCACAGATAATCCCCGTGGTTTCATAAAAGGTATTACATATCAACGAGTATGGCCTACATACAAAATAACTTTTGTCTACTTATCTGAACAGTTAAAAACTACAGTACTTTCATTTTCCATAACTGAATTTGCATAGCTCTATTTTCCATGTTTTTAGTCTTTTTATTACATAGGCAGTGAGATACCTGAATAAATCTTCCCTTAAACAGGTATAAAAGCAAAAAATAACATTTGTAGAAGTCTTTGCTTTCCATGATCACAGTGTTATATATGCTACCATTGTTTATTCAACCACGCATTATAAATGTAGCTAAAATGGCTAACATTTACGAAACAACCTAGAAGATTTTCTTATAATTCATTAGCTAATCTTAATGAAGCCCTAAAAAAGTCAGTGCTTTTAATATCCAGGATAAGTATTATATACTTTTTTAAAAATGTCATTTAAATTTATTCTTTTTTTTTTTTTAAAGATTTTTTAATTTACTTGACAGAGAGGCAGCCAGCAGGAGAGGGAACTCAAGCAGGGAGAATGGGAGAGGAAGAAGCAGGCTCCCAGCATAGCAGGGAGCCCGATGCAGGGCTCTATCCCAGGACCCTGGGATCATGCCCTGAGCTGAAGGCAGATGCTTAATGACTGAGCCACCCAGGCGCCTCATAAAATATCATTTAAATTTATTCTTGAGCACATAGTTACCCATTTGTTATAAAAATTAAACAGATCTTTAGGTAGTATTTGTGGTAAGAAAACAGTAGTGTAGTGATAGGTTTTATTCTTTTATTTCCTTGCTTTTTTCTGTTAGAGTAATGATTACATTCTAATTCTTCTGTTGTTAGTATCATCAAATACATATTGAGCACATATTGTATATAAGATGTTTAATTGTCAGTTTAGTTGGTTGGAATTCTATGCTAGTAAGGTCAAGATCTTTGGTTAAGTTCTGATTTGGGAGAGTTTACTTAAAACTTTTTGTGACCACAGACCACTCCTCTAACCTCACATAGACGTGGGCTATTAGTCACCATGAAATCGGGCAGGAGTGCATGAATAAATGAGCACATGTTCATCACTCAAACAGAAAAGTATATGTCATAAAGAGCATGCTTCTCTGCTGGTTTGTCAGGAGCATTCTTGTCTATAGAAAACACTACAGTATATGATACACTTTAACATTTGTTTGCCACGGAGTACTGTGAAGATAATCCAACATGTCATGAGTAAATGCACTGTATTTATTTTCTTTCAAATGTTTGCATATTTTAGGTGCATGAGAGAAAGAGAGTATGTGGGTGTGGTATGCGTGTATATGTGTATTTAACTGCTTTGTGGCTAAGAGAATTGAACAGAGAACATATATAGCAGAAAGAACAATGTGTCCAGTTAACTCTCAGGTTTTCACATGTGAGGTGGTAATGTCAAATGTTCAGTCTTCTCAAATAGCTTTCATTTTCATGTAGTTGTAGTAAGAAACTACAACCAAACAGTTGTCATTGCATTCGCCCCTTACAGCTTCATAGTCCTAGTCTAGAAAATTGACAAACTACTTCTCTTGGGAGCCATATGAGGTTCATATCTCTTTTGTTTATTTAGGCCAGTAGGGTAAGCAAACAAATTGACATGGTCAAACTTACTCTTCAGTCTTTCACATTAATGATTGAAGTGACTGCCTGGTATGTTCCAAGGACTGTACTTACTTCTGGTGATAGAGTAATAAGAAAAAACCAACAACTCACCTGCCTTCTTGTGAAAAAGACTGACAGGACAGTATTAAAGGTATAACATAGTGAAATAGTGACCAGTGTCATGATTAAAATGAGTCTGTATAAGGTCTGGAGAGCCATGGAACCAATATATAAATAAGGTGGTCAGGCAAGGACGCTAAGGAGTCAGCATTTGAACTGAGGTCTGCATTGAAGTGAGGAGTTTACTTCGTGGATAGTTGGGAAAAGAATGTTTCAGGCAGAGGAATAACAAGTACAAAGGCTCTGTAGCAGAAAGATGACTGGTGTAATTAAAACTGTATGGTACTGTTATGGATACAGAACAGACAGACCAATGGATTAGGATGGAATACAAAAGGACATAAAATTTTCTGTAATTCACAAATCTGTAAAGATGATGTTACAAATTAGGTAGGATAAGTTACTCTAGCAAATCATGGGTTTTAATCTGAGTTGCATGGAAGGGGACCCATACAGTCTGTGAATTTATGAAATTATGCAAAACTATGTATATGTGCAGATTTTTCTACAGAAATAGTCCATAGTTTTTATTAGATTCTCAAAAGTGTCTTACTAATTAACCCAGAAAAGATTGAAAATAATTGTAACTGGCTGCCCATTTCTTTCTGGACTTCATACACTAAAACGAATTTCAAGTAGATTAAATATTTAAACTTGTAAATTTAATGTACCAAAAGGCAGTTGGGCAAATATTGATATTCTCTAATTTGCAGACTAAAGATGTCTGCAAATTAGCTTCTCCATAAAGAGAATGGTAACACTAGCAAAAATTGTCAAAATCAACTTTTTCAGAACTCTGGATATTAACCAAAGGTTTCAACAACCCAAGGAGTATTTATTCAGCAAAAATAGTTAAAGCTCACTAAGAACTGCAAGCTTTGTAGATTTTTAACTTGCTTTTTACTCTCACCCCGTTCTCCGTGGTTCCATAGTAGCTTTAAAAAGAAGTAGCTTCACAACCATGGTAGCTATGAAAACCAGCAATGTAGAAGCCACCGGAAGGGGGCAGACTAAATTAGGAGCTCTGCAAAAAAACCTGTCTCGAGAGAATTACTACTGGTTGACCTATCTGGTAGCTTCCCAGAAAGTCCTCATTTGGTTGGAGCTTGCTTAGTGAGAAAGCCCAGTCCTCATAATGTTTGTCAGAAACAATAAGTGGCAATTGTTTAACCTCTGCCTGAGACAGATATACCACTTGGTCAAACAAGAGCCTGGCCAGAAAACTTAGAAGGGAAATTTGGGAAATGTGATTATTATAGGTGGCTTTGAAAAGCTCTGACTTTTAAAAATAATCCTGGATTTCTTGAAGGTCATACACATGTACAAGATTGTGCATCTGCCCAAGAAAGACCTGAGAAGACCCTAATCTCTCACCACTGACTGATTTTGATTCTATGCAAGCAAAAAGTGAAGGCTAAGGCAGAGTGGTAAACTGGCAGTGTTAAAGGTATAACCCAGCACACATACTCCCTTGGCGAATGATGGATCACTTATCTAATTCAAGGTATTTAAGGAATGCACTGTCTAATTATTTGCTGACCACTGAGCTAACCCAGCAGAGACTGCAGTGGCTAAACGTGACAAGAAATACAGACTTTGCAGAATTAGGTCAGAGAAGTTTCTAGACAAATAACAGCAATAACAGTGACGCCTGAGAGCTGAAGGAGATCTGATTTCTAGAGTTGCTATATTATATTATGTTAATGTCCATTTTTGTCAACAGTAGGAGATATGCAAAGAAACAGGAAGGGTATGGCTCATGCATAGGAAAACCAAAGCAGTCAGTGGAAGATACGTTGATGTTGGACTTAACAAGGACAATTCTGCTATTACAAATATGTTAAAAGAATGAAAGGAGATCATTTCTCAAGATTTATAAGCCTCCTCAACTTATACATTATGCGTATGTATGCTCTTCAGAAACTAGCACTAGAAATTGTTGAAGGACTGCTCTGTTTTTTAAAATGCCCCTCCTTGCTGTAAAAGCAAGATTACAGATACATGGGTGTACAGTTATTTTCCTTCCTACTATTACCTACACTCAGAGAGTACTTACATTTTTTGGAGGGGAAAAGGCCCTAACCTCTTATCTTGTAGTTTATAATTCTCTTACACCGTATATCAAATTCAAACACCTACTTATTTGACTGACCTTCCCACTGACCTGAGAACTTCGTGTCTCAATCATGTTTATGTTTTGGAGGCCCTAGCCTAATATGTAGCTTATAGAATGTGTTGCAGAAAACTAATCATTGTCCTTAAATGTCAGGATCCAAACTTTCATACAATTAATTCAGGAAGATGACTTTTAAGACTTAATTGTTTTCATCCAAAATTCTCAAGTAAATATATAGACATCATTTCATGAATTAATCAACATTAATTCCATAGAAAGGCAAATTGGGAAACAATGAAGTACTACAGTTTGGTTTGTTAAAAAATTCCTTGAAGTTAATTTTCCTGAATTACCTAAGTTGCAGCACCAGAAATATAATTTATAAATAGACATTACCCCTAGGCTACTCATGCTAGGAATGTGAAGTTTTGCCTGTTGAACTTGTTCATACCCTTATAATCACAGGATTTTAATTGTGAATTTTAGATTTCATTTAATGTCCTTGTTACTACTTTTAGGAAAATACCTAGAATATTAGACATTACAAAAGTTGACAGAATATTATTGTTTCTTTTAACATTAACAGAAAACAATAATAGTTTCTCTATGTTTAAGTTTCACTTAACTGGCTTTATTCTCTACAAATATTTTAGGCTGCTAGCTAAAAACCTATTTTTATGGAAGTTTTTCTTCAACTTTGGCTGTGGGAAATAGTAACATAGTAGTAGTAGCAGTGGTGGTGGGGACGGCAATAACTCTACCACTATTGGCTCTCATTAAATTCATAACTTAGAAGTACCAGGCAGTTTTCTCCTCATTTTTTCATGTTTTATCTCACTTAGTACTCACAAGAGGCAGAAACGATTATCTCCATTTTTACAAATGCAGAAATTAAAGCTTAGGAAGATTATGTAACTTGCTCAAGGCCATAGTAACTCCTTAGAAGAGACAACAGCCTGTATTCAAAATCAGATGGCATTTACTGCAGAGGGCTTGCAACTCACCCCTACACTGTTCCCCCTCCCAGTGTTCTCATCGTAGCATAAGGCACACACTCATCTCATTGATCATTTAATGTATAGGTAATTTCAATAGCAAAAACTCGAAGGGGCTATTTTCATTTCTTTATTTATTCATTAATATTTATTGAGTATCTACCATGCATCAGCTCTGTTGGAAGTTCTGGGCACATAGCGTCAAAGAAGATAGACAAGGTCCCTCAGCACTCATGGAACTTACATTCAAGTTGAAAAAGACTTACAGGGTATAAGGCAACTCTATGTAGTGATATGGGCTGTGGAAAGGGTTATGTGTTTGACTGAGAATGGGTGGTAGAGGTTTTATTTAGATAAGAAAATTAGGGAAGAAGCCAGACTCAAAAAATTTACATGTTAGGATTCTACTCGTATGAAATTTTGAAGAAGGCAAAACTGATTTAAGAGGAAAGAGATCAGTAGTTGTGGGGGGAGTACTTTTTGAAAGTGATAGATATCTTTTAATCATAATCGTGGTGATTACATTTGACAAAACTTAACCAAATTATATATTTTTAGTGATGAATCTTATTGTATGTAAATACTACTTTAATAAAGCTGTTTTATTTTTTAAACAAATAACTACCAGAATAAATTCTTGGCTGGATGGCAATTTGAGATGGTGAGGAGGGTTGCGTTTCATGGGGATAAATAATCTAATTTGTGCATATTAAATTTGAGGCGCCTATTCATAATCCTAGAGGAAATGTTGAGTAGCCAGCTAGAAATGTGTGTCCGGAGTTCAGGTGTGTTGTCAGGACTGGAGATCAAAACTTGGGTGATAACCATAGAGATGGTGTCAAAGCCAAGTACATAAAAAACAAAAATTTTCAGGACGGGCAGGACTCTACATGACATTCTCTCACCAAACGTAACCATCTTCTACCTAGAAAAAATATGACCTCTTCAGATTAACTGTGTAACAGTGGAAATAGTCTCATACTTACGATGGTTGTATTTCAGATGATATTGTGAAGGTGTTCAAGTTATTGGTACTTTCTGTATCACACTGCTACCCAGATCAAGTGGCCAAAGCCTCATCTACGTTTTCTAGGAAGCTCAGGGTCATGTGTCTAAACAGCAGCTCCTGCCATCTTCTGCCCACCTCCTGTCTGATTTCAGAAGCCAGCACTCATTCTCTTAGCAGCCGGTTGTGATTCATCCAGCCTGAAGAACTGATGGCCAGGGAAATACAAACTGAGTACTGACTGAAGCGACTGATGTTATAAAAGCTTGGAAGCTATCTTTTTAATTCGAAGAATTAGGTCACTTCGTAGCCCTCAAATGTAATTAAAAGGATTCTGGAAATAAAACTTAGAATAATAGCAATTAGCATTTTTGTCCACTAAGTCACACTAGAAATAAGGAAAAGATGAAGTGTGGCAAAGTGAAAAACAGTGTAAGCTCAGGTAACTAAAATTACTCTGACAAAAGTAAGGAAGATAAACAGCTTTGGCTTTATAATTTACCTGTAGAGCTTCTCTGTGTTAATACTGACGTTAACCGAAGAGATAAATGTTAAACTGTGACAGAAAACACAATTCCTAAGGATTGGGGCACATATTGCTCCGAATTGATTTGAGAGATCATTTTGTTTGGCCTTCATTGTAAATTAAGACAGAGTGTGGATTTTAGATTTGTGCATTTTTTTCTGAAATATTCAGAAGAAAGTTAATGACTCTGACTTTTTTGGTTTTCATATTAAATTAATTCCGTGTCCCTTGAAAATCGTTGTTAACGAAAGGAAAGTACATTTGTTATTGACACCAAAATGGGCAAAAAGAAAAGAGTCATTAATTTTGCTGTTCTAGCAAAGTCCTGTAAAAGGACTCCAGGGCATACAGACACTTAAACTATGTCTGACGTTGGAAGCTCTTCATAATAGTTTATAACCACAGCCACTGTAATTTGGGGTTATGTTTCCCCCAAAGCCACAGACATTACAATCAGTGGTTAAATTTTCTTTAAGAAATTCAGCATTGCCACCTGACCCTTCTTTTAAAAAAGGAAATAGCATTTCTATTTTAGCTTAGCAGGCCAGATAATTTCACAACACTGAAATTATTTTTCTGTATTGACTTAAACTTAGTTTTGATTCATTAGTTTGTTTTAAAATTTTTATTTATAAAACTTTGATAGCCATCTAGTAATTAAACGTAAAATCTTAATTACATTTTTGTCAAAATTATTGCACTTGGGGACAAGTAACAAATAGTGCATCAGTTACCTTCTCATCTCTCAAGACCTTTCCCTCCTGCCATGGTTCCTGTTTTCATTCAGTGGGATAACTATCTACCAAGTTACCCAGTCCAGACAACTGGAGATTTTCCTTAACTTTCCCTCTCTCATCCCCATTTTGATACCTTGTTAATCATTAAAACCTTTCCATTTTACCTGATGTAAGCCTTAAGCACACACACACCTCCGGCCTGCTTATCACTGACTTCACTGCGGTTCTGATTCTTTACCTTGACCTCCTATATCGATTTCTTGGCTTCCAGTTTTGTCCCCTTTCAATCTGGAATAAAAAGTGAATGAACTTTAAATTCTTCAGTGCCTCCTCATAGCCTATAGGATAACATTCAAGCTGCTGATCATGAACTATAAATCTTTCAGAACATGAAATATAAACTTTCAGTGACCTGGTCCCTACCTATTCAGTTCATTTTCTGCCATTCTACTGTGCATTTCATGCTTTTAGTACCAAACTGTTGGTACACATATCATACTGTTTGATGGGATTGGGCCTTTAGTCATACGGTGCCCTCACCCTAGGATACCATCAGTTTCCTAACTTGCAAAACCCACTCTTATTTAATAACCTAGCTTTTTTTTTTTTTTTACTCCAAAGAACTTCTTTTTACATTTCTTAGATTAAATCAAGTGTTCTTTCTTCTTCTTTGGCATTCAGTATATAACTATACCATTGCCCAGAAGTATTATATTTGAAGGATCTGTTTCTCTGTTTTCTCCACTAGATTTAAGCACCGCAAAAATAGGAGCTGAGTCTTGAAAACTGCAATAGGTTATAGATGATACAGGACCAACACTGTTTTAAGGAGACACATTAATCTTTAAAAAATGCACTTGATCTCCATCAACACAGTTTGGCTCTTTCAGAGTTTTGGTTGCTTTTAAGTGGTACATTTTACCAAAAGTAGCATCACCAAAAATAGTACTTTGGGTGTTATCATCCTTTAAAAACATATATTAATCAGATTGTCTGTTGGGTGCCAAACTGAGTATAGATTTGCAGTAAGGTGACGAGTGGATGCATGAGTCCAAATAGAATTTTTAGGTAAAGTAGTACACTCTCTTTCACTGGTCTGATGGAAGCATCAATTCATTTCCATATCTATGTTTTAAGAGAGAAATTTCCAAATCCGAATGGGATCATCTCAAACATTTATTGGTGTCTCCTCAGCACCTGTTTCTCTCTTCCCAAAGTGATACTTTACATCTCTTAGCCATGTAGTTTAGGAGAGATTTAACCTACTTTCTCGTTTAGGCATAAACCCTTCTTTACTCAGGCTAATAACGATTATGTCCTACCCCTGTGTTAGCAGGTTCTAAGAATTCACACATTTTCTGAGTCAAGGCTATAAGGCTCCATTTTGGAATTTGCTTCCTCAGGTACATAAACACTGTTATTCACAGTAAGAAAATGGGAAAATCCTTGGAACTGTTAATAACCATCTTGGGGCCATATGTGTAGAACTTTTGTGAAAATGGATCCTAAACCAAAAGCAGAGCTAAGAACTGTAGATGGAGAAATTTGCATCCTTGATCACATTGCTTGAATCCTAATGGAAGCTTACCCTTAGTTCTTTCATGTTCTTTCATGTGAGGCTGCAGATTCTTTTTTAAGTCAGTTTGTGAATTTTCTGTTACCCGTGATCAAAAGAATAATTGATTATGAAAATAAATATGCTAAAAAGTAGGTGAGGTTAGATGAATCGTAGCTTTTCTTGACATAACCTTGACCACTTTTTAAAAATGTATGAGGCTCCATTTTCAGATCTGTAAAGTGGGATTAATGATACCTGCTTTACAGAGTTGTTGCGAAACCCTTGGAAAAGTTTTAAAATGAAAACTGAGATTTGTGAAACAACTTTAGAAACTATAAATGTAAAAAAGTATTGTGGGCAGACCAGTAACAAAGCAGGAAACGTTGTCAGAACTATAGAAAGAATTGGAGTATTTATATTTAGTTCAGAGAAAAGAAAAATAAAAGATATGGTAACATTCTTCACCTATTTGAAGGACTGTCATAAAATGAGGGCTTTTTTTCTATTTAATTGAGGGGGGACATGTTAGAAGAAGTAGGTAAAAAAATTAGCTCAGTGCAATATAAAGCTATCAAATCCAAGTTATCTAGCAAAAAAAGGTATCATTTTTATCCAGGATTGTGAAGAATGGAGTAGGTGGAAGACTGAAAAATGTATGTATTGAAAATATAATTTCTACTGTCATTTTTTTGGTTTAGGGATCTCAGTTTCTGTTTTTGTGTCATTATAGGTACATGGCAGTTTTCAACCCCACAGATTTATAACTAGTTACTAACATTCCAAAAATCGGCCATTCTTGCAGTCATTGAAAATGCTCTCTTAGAAATAATTACTGTAAAACCCCTTTTACAGTGTTTATATTGCAGTTTTTTAAACATATAACTTAAGTATATAGCTGTGCATACCTGCCTCTCAGACTGGTTCTGGGGATGAAATGGAAATATACATCACTGTTTTGTTAACTTTAAACACCAGATTATCACTGCTTTTGTAATTTTAGTTTAGTACCTTTTATATTATATTTTGCTTAACTCTGCTGTGTCTTTCACACACAGATCTCTGTTAGGTCCCGGAATCTCTAATATTAAGTGCCATTACTGAGTTTTATTGACCCAGCTGAAATTAATTCGCTTACTTAGTGTAGTGTCTGGAACATAGTATGTGGTGGTGGTGCGCAGATGGCTGCTGATGTTTTGATATGTTAGTATTACTATTATTATCATTATTATTACAACCATCTTAACCACCTTTGTCATTTTAACGCCTAGTAGAGTGCTAAGAATAATAAGCAATGAGTGAATGGATGTTTCTTGTGATTACCTAAGGCAGTAGTTTCCAAACTGCACCGAGCTGCCCTGGGATGCTCAGTGAACTTCCCAGGGTGCTGCAGGATATTTTAAATATTAGAGGGCAAGGCACAGATACTTAGGATCTTCAGGAAACCAGGTAAACTACTAGGTTGAGAATACTAATTTGTCTTCCATTCCTTTCTAGTACATCATATCATAGTGAAGTTAGGTTTGGGGGTTGCTGTGATAAAAAGCAGGTACCATGCAAATATCCACGTGGAACAGGAAATGAGAGTGTCATTGTCTGATCTTGCGCCAAGATTTAAGGAGCTACGCAATTCTTGCTAAGTACAGAATTCTCATGAATAAGTAATTTGGGTTAAAGATGAAATTAAAGTATTTGTATTTCAATTTTTGTGTATCATCTTTCCAAATGGCTGCTATGTTATGACCTAACTAGTTAGTAAATGAAACAGTTAGGTATTTCTTTTGGCCTGGAGGGCACCATAGAAAAATTATTGAGGCTGTGAACTGAGAAAGTTTGGGAAGCTTTAGCCTAGAGTGTACCCACCATACAGGTGCTCTGGGGAACACAAATATAAGTTACAATCCCTACCCTTCAGTAGATTTTCTTGGCATTGGGGAAACGAATTCACTTATTTATTGAAGATGAATTATGCATCTATACTCTGTACCAGATACTGTATTAGAGTTCTAGTCATAAAGAATATGAAGTGTAATAAATATAATCCCTGATTTCAAAGAGATCTCAAGTTGGTAAGATAAGTAAAGCAGTTATACAACTGTGAGCTATGGAGTGCTTGGAGATATAAAATATAGGGTACTCTTTGAGTACATACAAGGGGTGCTAAACTCACCAACCTGTGAGAAGATGCTGAAGGTCTAAGCATTTTAGGGAAGGCTACAGATGACGATGCTCAAACTGAGTTGTGCAGAAGGAGTACATTTGATCATCACAGGAGGAGCCTAAGGGGACATGACTTCAACCAGAGAGAGCATGGCATGTCCAGGGAACTGCATAGCAAATACTTGCTATGTGCATGACAAGTGGTAGTTTTTGCAGAGATTACAAACCTGAATGAAACTTGGCCATTATGTTCAGGAACCTTACAGTGAACTAAGGAATGTGTCAAATGTATAAATTGCTCCAGTGTGAGGAAGAATGATATAGATGACAAAGCATATCGGGCTGAGGCATTTGATAGAAATTGTAATAGTGGTTATCTCTGGTGGGCAAAAGCATGAGAGAACTTTCTGCAGTATATAGGTGCTCTTTATCTTGATCTGGGTAGTAGATGAATGGGTGTATATGTATGTGAAAATCCATTGAGCTGTACATACTTAAGGTTTATGCATTTCAATATGCGTAAATTTTTTTAAAGCTAAACACAAAGGAAAAATAATATAGTCATTATTAAAATAGTTATTTACTTAAAATTGTGAGAAACATCTAAGTGATTCTTCAAAGGAAAATCATAGTCTTAAATACATATATTAGAAAATAGAAAAGACTGGAAAAGAATGGGCTAACACCCAATTTACTAATACAGTTCGAAAAGAAAGAATAGGATAATCCAAAGAAAATAGAAAGAAATAATAAAGTTTATGACAAATTTATAACGTAAATTGGAAGGTTTCAGAATATTATCATTTCTTAAAAGACATTAAATTCACAAACCTTTGACAAGATTGATAAAGATGTTATTAATAAACATTGTTGGAGGTTGAATAAAGTGACCTAAAATAGATGCAATACTAATTTTAAACATGATACAAGCAATGTAAATGACTTACTACCAGTCAGGTGTAAAGCTTAGATGAGAAACTTATCAAGAAAATTATAAATTCCAGAGTTGGAGCAAGAAGAATTAGAAATGCAGAATAATTCTATGGCTATAGAAGAAACTAGAGTCTAAGCTATTCATGTATCTCTAAAAATAAATGTAGATACATACTTTTTTCCAGTAGATGAAACTTAATTCACCTCTTCCTGAGCATTGGCCGGACTTAATTGTTCAAGTCTAATTGAGTAAATTATAGAAAGGGAAAAAAATGTTAATTTTATAGCCAGAGAAACCTGGCAGATACCATGTTAACCAAATGATCAAGGTTAACACAGCCAGCGATAAATTATGTTTAAGGCCACATTCCCCTGATACAATATAATGAGAAGCATGCTTCATCTCTATGGTATTCTTCCCCCAAATCATAACCCCAGTCTAATCATGAGAAAAAAAGAGATAAATCCAGATTTCTTTAAAATACCTGAAAAGTGCCCTTCAAAAGTGTCAATGTCCTAAAGGAAATACTGAGAAACTGTCAGAAATTAGAGGAGACTAATGAGATACGGTGTCTAAATGCAACATTTTACCTTGGATTAATCCTGGAACAGAAGAAAGACATTAGTGGAAAAGCTGGTGAAATACAAATAAAATCTGTAATCTATTTATTATTATTGTCTGATGTTAATTTCTTATCTTGATGAATGTACCATAATTGTGTAAGATGTTACTGTTAGGGGAAGTTGGATGAAATGCATATGAGAACTCTTTTTTTTTATGTTCAGTTAGCCACTGTATAGTACCTCATTAGTTTTTGAGGTAGTGTTCAGTGACTCATTAGTTACATATAACACCCAGTGCTCATCAAAACATGAGAGCTCTTGAACTACCTTTGCAAGTTTCTGTAAATCTAAAATTATCTCAAAATAAAAAGTTTAATACCTTTTTCCTAACACATATCTTGTTAAAAAGAGCAGACAGAATACTTGTTTTTATCCACTCCTTTCTAAAACTCCACTGAAATAAAAACTCTAGTGAAATGGAACCCTACACTACAAACTGAGAAGGTCAATATATATCATAGAAAGTCCTAAAGGCTTACTTGTTTGTTGCACTGGAAACTTCTGGAGGTGGGAATGAGGGTGAGGACTCAACCAGAAGGAAAGTTGGAGAGTCTATTTAATAAGCCCCCACGCATTTCTTCCACTTCTGGCAGAAAACGGGGGTTAATTCTCTGGAAAAAAATAAAATAAAATATAGGGGTCTCTAGACCAGGGATCACCAAAGCAAAGTGGACATGGGGTTGGGAGGAGAGCAAGGTGAAAAGTTTCATGCTGCTTATGGAGAACCTTAGCCATTTTTCCTACCCCAGCTCTCAGAATGCTGACCACCAGACAGGAAATTGGAAGATTCTTTTCTGAGGAATTTAGACAGCCCAAGATAAAAGACCTAAATATATTGGTATCAGAAATTGCCCCAAGGAAACAACCCAGCCAGATTACTCTGCTATTAAGATCAGAGTCCATAAACCACAACTGCAAGCACAGAGATGTTACTCAGCATTTTAGTGCTCTCCTCTTTAAACATGAGCAAATAGTCAAGTATGAACAGATAACTTCCATGAAAAAACATTCTGTAAAGTGTGGAAAGTTAAAAAAAAAAAAATCTACCGTTAAGGTTCTTAAGGGTAAGAGAAGGTTTTACATGTATGAAACAGGGAAGAGGATACTATTTTTCAGTCAAATAAAAGATTAGAAATCTAAAATATAGTAGAAAGTTAAGGAAAAAAAAGATGAAGCTGTAGAAGTCTTCCAGAGACAAGGGTGTAAAAATGCAAAGACAAACGAACAAACACAAAACAGAACATAGGAGGGAAAAGAGTCGAAAATTAGCCAATCAGTTTAGGAGGTTCATGGGCTGAATCAGAGGATTCTTGAAAAACAGAAAATAGAATGCAAGAAATAACATAGTTTTAGTATTATTATTATTAAAGTAAATCTTCCAAATTGAAGGACACAAATTTCTAGATTGTAAGACCTGAGTTTCTAGATAGACCTATAATTAGATTTGTCATGAAATTTTTAAGAAATGAGGATAAAGAACATTTGCAGAAGTTCTTATAGAATGAAAACCTTACATCATTGAGGAGGCATCAGCATGTAATCAGACTTCTCAAAATTCTTTAAAACTACAGAAATTTCCAAGCTAGAAATCCACACTTAGCCAAACTATAAATTAAGTGTGAGGGTAGAATAAAGTCATTTTTCAGACAAAGGAAATCCCGAAACTTTTATTTCCTGTGTGCCTTTTCTCAAGAATCTCCTGCAGGAGGTGCTTTGTCAAAACCTGGGGCGCCTGGGTGGCTCAGTCGTTAAGTGTCTGCCTTCGGCTCAGGGCGTGATCCCGGAGTTCTGGGATCGAGCCCCACATCAGGCTCTTCCGCTGGGAGCCTGCTTCTTCCTCTCCAGCTCCCCCTGCTTGTGTTCCCTCTCTCGCTGGCTGTCTCTCTCCCTGTCAAATAAATAAATAAAATCTTTAAAAAACAAACAAACAAAAAAACAAAGGCGTAAACCAAGAAAGAAGAATTCAATGGTATTGAGAAAGCTGGAGTTACAGTTAAAGAGAGATATAGTGAATTTCCAGAAATATACCAGAGAGAGATCCAGAATACACAGTTATGTAACAGACTTAGAGAACAACCAATCCAGTTTGGAGATAAGTCCACGAGATATGTCTCCAAGAAGATAAACATAATAGAAGGTCTGATATCTTTGAATATAGTAAGAAGATGATATTTAGACAATTAGATAAGAATTTGGGAATCAATTCATAATGCTTATTTGCTCAGGCCAATATAATGTGGCTACAGTAATATAGAACCGTCAGAAGATATTTTCCCTCTTTCTTTGGCAACTCTGTCCAGATGCTAGGTAAAAATCTCTGAGCTAGTCTGCTGGAGAATGGGAGACCACAGGAAGGAGAAACAAGCCTTCCCACCTGAGGCCACTCTGCAGTGACAGCCACATCACCCCAACAGTTGATTTCACATATGTGGAAGATCCCAGCCAAGACTAAAAGAACTGTCCAGCTGAGCCCAGCCCAGATGGTCAACTTGCAGAAGCATGACCTAAATCAGGGATCAGCAAGCTTTTTCTGTAGAGGATCATATAGTAATAATTTTAGGATTTATGGGACAAGAGGCTTAATCAAGAATATTTTGTAGATGCTTACATAACAAGAGAAGAAAAACTTCAAAATTTTACTGATGAAATTCAAAATATAATAATTAGTTATTTATTTTAGAGAGAGCACATGAGTGGGGGGGCAGAGGGAGAGAATCTCAAGCAGACTCCCCACTGAGCATCGAGCTTGACACAGGGCTTGATCTCAGGACCCTGAGATCATGACCTTGAGCCAAAACTAAGAGTCAGACACTTAACCAACTGAGCCATCCAGGTGCCCCAATAATATTTTTTAATAATCTAGTGACAATAGAATTCTCTTTGGGGAAGATAACATTTTGCTTAATTGTGGTTCAAAGTTAGATATCCCTATTATGAAAAATGCTTGCAAAACTCATTAATGCTGATATGTTATGAGATTCTACATATTTCATCTTTACAAGTACTGATATCAGTCAATGAGCATATGATTTTAATTGAGCATATTCACTACTTGAGAAACATTTATAGAATTAGGTTATTCTATTAATATTTTACATTTAGCATATCATTACAGTGTAGATTTAATTACTTCCAATTGAAAGCTAGGTGAAAGTTTCTCAACTGCACAGTAAATAGATTTTGAAATAAGACATTTTATTTGCATTTGCATCAATGTCTGAAAAGCATTGATGGAACTGTAGTTTAAACTCACAAATTTGTGTAGGAATGGATGTCTGACTTTTTTCAGCTGTAAGGCAGCTTGACTTGACTCATGATTCAAACGCTCATTTTCTAAGGTACATTCTCACAACCAGGTGCAACATTTTAAATGATATATAATTATGAAATATGCATACATTATGTATAAAAAAAAAGAAACACACAGTTGCCCCAGAGAATTTCTGATTCTATGATTTATAGCCCACAAACCAGAATTGAGTTGATTGCTGCAATTTGTTCCGTAAATAATTTAACTGTGTTTTATAATCCTTAACTAGATTACACTGCAAAAGAACAGACAACCACAGATCATTTATTAGTTCATGATCCTATGATTACTGAAATGTATGGTAGGTTAATGGATACTGAAACATAACTATACTTCTAAGCAATAAGGAGAAATTAAAAATCTTAAATAAAATGTTGCATAAGCGTTTAGCCCTAAGTGATAGTCATCATGACGTGTTTCATTGTTATAGTATAGAAACTGATTCCAATCATTCGGGTTTTTTAAGAAATTAGTATAATAGAACTCTTTCTTCCACATTTAAAAACTAGTTATATAATCTTTTGGGTATGATTTCTTACAAAGATCTTATTTTTATTGTCTATATTTTATTTTATTTTATTTTAAAGATTTTATTTATTTATTTGACAGAGAGAGACAGCCAGCGAGAGAGGGAACACAAGCAGGGGGAGTGGGAGAGGAAGAAGCAGGCTCCCACCAGAGCAGATGAGCCTGATGTGGGGCTCGATCCCATAACGCCGGGATCACGCCCTGAGCCGAAGGCAGACGTTTAACCGCTGTGCCACCCAGGCGCCCCTATTGTCTATATTTTAAATAAAAATATTTAAGATATGATGAGAAACTTAACTGGTATATTTTGGTAAATCATAACATATATGCAAATGGATGTTTTTCCCTTCAAACTGTTGACCTTACAGCAGTGGTTCTCAGCTGGTGGCAATCTAGTGAGCAGATGCCAGATATGCTGCTTTACCCCAGCATATTCCCCCCACAACTCCCAGCGAAGAATTGTTGACAATGCTGAGGCTGAGAAACCTGCCTTAGAGAATATACCATGTTCCAATGTTGTAACCATCACTAAAATATTCTGGAAAATACTCGTTGTAATCACCTATTTGAATATACTCATTGGTGGCAAATCTTCATTCCTTGGGAGGTATATTTTATTTTAGACTAATTTTCATGTCTCAGAGGGAATTCAACAAAACATCCAGGCAGATATTCACAGGCACTTTGCATACATGCACATAAAATTCACTAATTTTTTCCAACTAAGTCAGCATTTGGTCTGATTAGAAAGTGGATGGCTTAAACTTTACTTTTTGTATTATATTCAAAGGAATTTATGTATTGGCAAGTATTTTTTAAGGACGGATTTCACAACCTCGACTGTCATCTAATTCCCAACAGGAGAGGAGAGTTGAATTAAGAAACTTTTTTTGAAAATGGTTCTTTATCAGCTCAAAAAACAAAGAGGATCCTCAAAAATGTGGATTGAGCAGATAATAAACTCTCAGCCCCCCAAAATCCAATGGAAGAACAGATTCGCTAATTCTTCATGTTTTTCTGCACATATCCCTTTTATTTAAATTGAGGTTTTTGCCTCGTCACATTTATTGATACCACCCTTGCTACTTAGAAATTCTGGTTGATATTTAATGTGACATGGATTTGTCTTTTACATTCAAATAATCCAGGTCTGCAGTTCTTATCTGCAGTTCTAAAATTTCAAAAGCTCTGAAAGCTAAGGGTTTTATAACGCAACTGTTGGCAAACCTGACCTGAGCTGATGTGAAGCTTTTTATACTTTTAATTTACCCACATAGTGTGAATGTTCATACTCTCTGCTATAGAACTATCAATGTGTTGTATTTCAGGGGGCTTATTAGTAAGATTTTTTACCTTTCCAAAATATGAAAAACTTTAAATTTCAAATTAGTGTGAAACCAGCAAGAATTGTAATAGTAGATGATTTTATTTTAAATAATTTTATTTGTTCTCATTTTTGTCTTTGAACATTTATCATGGGTTTTCAAATCTTTCCAGATAATTAAGGAAACGACGTAGTACTCTATTATTTTATCAGTGGAACTAAAGCTTATGGTATTCAGTGATTGAAGGTAAAATGGTAACATTTTCAAAGTTACCACCATTATAGGGATTTGCAGATTTGTGACTTCATTTTCTATTTTAAGAAAGGAATCCAAAAAATAATGAGCATACTAGTATTGAAGTGGAAAGAGGTGATATGATCAGGCAGATGATAAAAGATCGTATGTATGCTGCTAATATTTCTATGAAACATGCTGAATATCACATAATAATCTTTTTAAAATACAGAATAAAGTTAGATGTCATTCTCTCTCTAATAAGCAAAGGCTTTAAAAACTAATGAGACTAAATGTAATCAAGGATATAAGAAAACCGCCATTTCCATGGACTGCTTATTGAAAAAAAAATATGTACAAAGGTCAGAAGCTACAAGAGAACTCGAAAATTATATCCTTTGTCCAAAATGATTCTACTTCTTGAATTCAACCTACAGAAATAACTAACATACACCACAAAAAACATTATATGGATGCTCATCACTGCTTTATTTTATTAAAAAACAACCATAATACACATGAATAAGGATTGACAAATTCTTACATATCCCTGCAAGGAATGTAAATCATATTATGAAGGACTGCATAATGGGTTAAAGTATTCAAAATATATTTTAAGTGTAAAATGCCAGTTAGAAAATATTATGTACAGTTCGAGCCCCACCTTCTTTATACCCAAGTGTGAAGATGTGTGTGTATTGTTTTGTGTTCATAATTTTCTGTATTTTCAAATTTTCTACAGTAAATATATTTACAATAGGAAATTCTTAATATTATTTCATATTTCCTGGGTTATATACACATATCTAAAATTAATTTATTTTAGAAACAAACAAAAACAGGTATACACTACAAAGTGAAGAGTCCTCACGACTAACAAAATGAAGCAAATGCTCCCGCAAAATGTCAAGGCATTTTCTAACTGATCACCTGTAAAAGAAGGATGCTACCTGTATAGATAAGTGCAAGTTAAAGAAGTTTACTTTATGGCATTTATCCAATCCATGATATGCTATTCTAGCAGAAAATACACTTTCTGTAAAGTGTTGTATTTGTTTTTCAGAATTTTAGCCTTTTTTCTCCTTATCTGAAATTCTGAAATCTCCAAGGTACTTGATGAAAATTTCAGTAAAATAGGAAGTAGCACTTTTCTCCCCAGATTCCTCATTTCAAATATTAGCACACAGGGTGGAATTTTTACCTCTTATTCATGGTGTCCAGCTCTTAACATCTTAACCTGGCAGAAGGACCAAACCAGCTGTAAATCTTCACCCAGACCACACTTGATTACTGTATGATGGGAAAATTAAACGTGAATAAAACAGCTAGAGCATTAGGGTGTTCTTGGAAGAATAAACACAAGTTGGAAGGCTTCTGTGGATAGCGCAAAGTACGGGAAGGCAATCAATCATGTAAACATCAAAGGAAAGGTTGGTAAGGGAGCCATTGGAGTCTGTCAGGCGCTCCCTGCAGTAAATGGCTTATTCCATTCCTTTTCCCTCTCACTCAGTTTAGAAAAATGAATTCTGTGGAATCTCCAACATCCTAAAAGAGTTTGCAAATTCTTATTCCTGTTTAAAGATACACTTTGAATGGAATGAGCTCAACCCATCGCAGAGGAGTTTTAGTGTATATGAAATGGACACAAACATGTCATAGTGTATACCTCCCTGACTTTTTTCCTTCCTCCCACAAACAGGAAACTGTTAAGGCAGCAATAATAGAAGAGCAGAAGCGAAGTGAAAAGGCTGTGGAAGAGGCAGTGAAGAGAACAAGAGATGAATTGATAGAGTATGTAAAAGAACAGAAAAGAGTAAGTATCCCTCGAAGGGCTTTACTTTGTGCTTCCATAAACTGAAACATTGGCTTTCATACAATAACATGACATTTTAAAATATTTCAAATGTCCTTTGTCATCTAATTTAAGAGTCTCCAAGATTCTTTTTCTGATGTAATTATATATTCTGATAGTTCTATCTTTAAACGTAAATTCCATCTGTCAACAAAAAGCAACACTGAATAACTTCTTGCTAGACTCCTAGAAATGACCTATAGCATATCCAACTTAATTACCTCATGAAGAAAGTAGACAGTTTTAGATTTTTAGCTTTTTTTGCCATAAGTTTGTTAATTTCTTACACTAGTTGTTGAAATTTACATACATCCTTTAGGCCTTCTGACTGTGTTAACACCACTCTGGTTCTAGTAGACTTATACAGTTAGCAAGTTAAGGTTCTTCTGTCATAGTTCCATTTCAGAAACATAATTCAGAATATGCTTCAAAGAATTCAAAATACATATTGAAGCCTTACAAAATAAATGCCACTTCAGTGCTGTGTGGTCTTATTAAAGTGTGAGTTTGAGCAGTGGCTGAAAAGAATGGGTCAAACTTAATTTGTAGTCTTTTCAACAGATCTTTAGTCTTAAGTAATAACTTAAGAAACACATAAGATGTTTAATGGAATCTCTGGAATAAACATATTCTAATATAGTACATAATAAGTTATATAATAAATTTTTTTATACACAGTGTTTTATCTTTTATTTGTATGTTTGGTATACCATGTTGTATATTATAAAAGGAATATATTTAAGGATTATATAATATGAGGTATAAATATGTAATATAAACATTATATAACATTTACCATGTGTGTTATGTTTTATATAACATATCATAAAAGTATGAATAAAGCATAAAACAGTGTGTGTATGAGGAAATTTGACACATGATATCTAAACTTAATTGGTGGTCAAATAGCAAAATAAATAGAAAATGTAAGATTACCCTTCAGTTGGCAGTTAAGTAAAGGCTATGAGTACAGTAAAAGCACATGACACCAGCTTAATTCCACACTCTTAATTTGAAGTCAAATTTGATATGATAAAAAGAAAATTCTCACCCCCCAGTAGCGACCATTAGGTTTCAGCAAAGGAGAATTTGTCAGCAGAGTAAAAATTGCTAATTAAGCTTTCCAGGTGAATTATGCATTCATAGAAGCATTTTGTGTGGGATTATGATAAGGAAAAAAACCCAGAAACTTCTCCTAGCATTATTATTTTTTTTTTGCTAATGAAAAATGTGCTTTTCAGATTAATATTTGACATTCTCTTTTTTCTGAAGTTTACAGTGTGATTCTAAAAGTTATTCCACTCGTTACTAGATTCACAGAAGATTAGAACTGATTTAATCAGTAGACTAGTAGGAAGTTGATTACTTCCACTTGGGGATTTGGGAGTTATTTTTATAACACATTGTGGAATACTTTTAATATTTGAATGTTTCCATCTCTTCAAACAGAAAAACTATAAAAAAGGAAAATGGATAAAATATCTGAAATGGAGCACCAACTAATTACTAGACCTCTTTTTTATATAACTTTTTAAAAAATTAGATTCTCTATACTCTTCTTCTTTCCAAAACTAGATTTCAGTATTTCAAGTTAATTTGAATGAATATCTTTGGGCTTGGAAATTTTTCACAAAAAATAAGATATCTCATAGCTTATAAAGTCATAGTTAGACGAAACAAAAGTTTTTTTAGCAAATTCATAATCTTCTTGTCTCTTTCCAAAAGACTAAATTAGGGCAACTCATCTCTACTTCTTCCTTTGTAAGATGGATTTCTATTTGCATCAGAGAAGAACACTTTTCCAGAACAAAAATTTTCCTTTCTCCTCTCCAGCTTTTTTTAACTAGAGAGTCAATTTGAGATTTTTAGCATTAGACACCTCAAAAGCCCTATAGACCTTAGTTCCAACTGGGCTTACAGTCCAGTCTGTGAAGTAATCTTCCCCTTTTGAAGTTTTCAGAAATCTTTGAAGAAGAAATCTAATGTTGTGTTAGTTCCTGTCTTTATATGTCTTTTGTCCTAAACAATTTTTCCTTTGACATCATCTTACCCTTACCAAATTCACTAAAAAGCTGAAATGAAGACTCTTTTCCCTACATCATTCCCTTTAGTCTTTTACTTTTAAAAGATAGGGAAACACAGAATGAAAAATCCAAATGCTTAACTTTTCAAATAACTTATAACTTGTCCTACAGGATAAAATGCAGTAGAATCATGTATCACCAGAGTGAATAACGTTGCTTTTTCTGTGTGTCTGCAGTCAACAAGTTTTTAATCAGTTATCCAATCCTTTTAAGTATTGCTATTATACCATGAATTAAAATTAAAATTGTAGAAGAATTAAAATTATACTGAGAAAATGTTTTACTTTTAAATGCCATTTCAGTTTTCCTTAAATCAATAGAGATATCATCAAATTTTATAAATACTATTCAGCTGGTCTAAACACCTTCAGTAGGACAAAGGGGCTACCTATACATGTGCTAATTAACTGAATTGTAATTTACACTGAAATTGCATACTAAATTATTTACTAAATTGTATACATAGTACTTCTATTGTTAGTCCAAGTCATGATAATAACCAACAATTAGTATGGAACCAAAATATCCAAACAAAGAGAGCTTTTTAAATGATCAATCAGAAAAATAATTCAAATTAATAATGGATCTGTTCCAGTGATAAAAATGACTTTCTTTTAAGTATTCTAAGTAATAGGGATTTTTTTTAATCCTCTGTAAAATCTATCTTGTTAAGCCCAGAAGAAATAATTATTATATTGAATTCACGGTTAGCATGGAATTGAAAAGTTGCTGTTTTGTGGCCTCAACTTTTATAAATTTTCCATTAGTCGATAGAAATTTCTGTTTTTTTAAAGATTTATTTATTTATTTGAGAGAGAGAGCGAGCGTGCACATGCACAAAGGGAGGGGCAGAGGGAGTGAGAGAATCTCAAGCATGCTCCCTGCTGAGCTTGGAGCCCCATGTGGGGCTTCATCTCACCACCCTGAGATCATGACCTGAGCTGAAATCAAGAGTCGGATGCTTAACCAGCTGAGCCACCCAGGTGCCCCCGAAATTGTCTAGATGTTAATAAATTTGGAAATCTTCACTATGATTTGTACAATCCAAAGAAAACCTGAAAAGATTTTAAGATATATTTAATTTGTCTGAGAGTCAGCTAGGTATCTTTAAGTGTAGTGATTTGCATTGGGAAGGCCGTAACTGTATTTCATTGAAACTTAAATTTTGGTCCAAACTTTCTTGAATCGTTATAAATTCTACATAAGAGGTTGCAAACTGTAACCTGTGGGTCAAATTTGGTTTGCTACTTGTTTTTGTAAATAAAGTTTTATTGAAACATACAACCATACTCATTATGTATGTATCATTTTTTAGCTGGTTTCATGCTGCAATAGCAGGGCAGTTTGAGATTCTATTAGGACCATATAATGTAAAATATTTACCATCTGACCCTTTATAGAGAAAAGCTTATCAACTCCTGTTCTAGACCATCAAAATCATCTTGTGGGGAAAATGTCTTCCTGTCGGGCCTTTAAAATATTTATTCTTTCATTATGCCTCATTGTAACTAGACAGTTGAAATTCCATAGGTGCCAATCTGGGAAAGATTTTTCTCTCGATAATAATTGCCAGGTAAGGTATTATTATAACATTAAATCTGGTGATTAGTGGCATAAACTGTATTTTAGACTGAAGGAGATTATAGAAAAATGAGATAGGAAAGACCACATCCCTTGACACTTCCCTAGAGAGGAAGAATTTGTGGTTTATAATGACCTATGGCCCTTGGATTAGAATGGAGTGTTCCAACCCATCCCACAAGTTGAGACTGTTACACATGAGCTTGCTATGAGGGAGGAAGTGTGAATAACATTCAGCAAGCAACAACTACTCACAGCCAAGCAGTGATTCCTAAAAAATAAAATCTTGTCCAAATGTAATAAAAGATTATTTTTTTTTCCTCTTAAGAACCAGAATTATGCCCTGTGTTTTCTAAATCACCTCCAGGAAAATAATCTTCACTTTAGAGGATCCTTTTAATTTAGATCTTTAGAGAAGACTAAGGAGCAATTATCTTCACTTCAGAGTTTTTGTGGTCAAGGCATTGTCAGAATTTCTTAATTTTAAAAGGACTCTTTTAATCCAGTTTTGCTGCATATTCTTGAGTATTTGCATCTCAAACTAGTTATTAAAAGGTAGTATTTGGCCAAAATGAATTCTGTGATCAGTTCCCGGTTACTTGAATTAAACATGATTTCAAGACAGTTATTTAATATCTTATGGTGCCTTACTTTTCTCCTCTTAATAATATGGAAGTTGCCCTGTCTAATCTTTAATGTCTCTTACAGCTCTAAAATCTATCAACACTATGTGTAACATTTCCATGACAACTGATAAATCTTTCAAGGGGTTTTGAATTCTTGGCATAAATAACTTGCATCTTACTAATTCTTTTATACATTATTTATGCATTAGCATGGAAAATGACACTTTCTGGCATTCCCAGCCTTCTGCCTCATTTTCATTCTAATTAATTAGCCTAATTAACTCACTCGTACTCATTTTGGGGCAGGCTGTTTATTGCCTGTGCAAAAAGCATCTGCCCTTATAACTTTTGATTTGGGTCTCATATAAGAAAATGTTTTTATCTGACCAAGGCATATTAAAATGAGTATACCCTCTTATGTACTTGTTGCCCTTTCATTCATACCTTATTTTGATGCCAAAGGGAATTAAATCTCCATACTACCTGTATTTCAAGTTAACCCATAAAAAATGTACCTTCTAAATTTATAAAATTTCATCCATTTCAAATGGTACAGTAACAAATACATAGAAAGACATATAGATTTGGAAATAGCCAGTGCAAATCATTTTGCCAATTGATATTTCACAAGGTCATTGAATTGTCCTCCTCTCTAAATTTAAAGAATGGAAAACTTAATTCAGAAGGGATTAGTGAAACCAGTAAGGTAAATAGGTTTTAAAAGGTTTCATAGTTTATATAGGTGTGGTCTAAAAATTTATTTACTTTTTTTCCCCATCTTTGAAAACTTATTTCATATAGTATACCTTAAAATAAAATTTATTGCCATTCTCCACTTTATATTTTAAGTCTTCTTGATCTTCTTCCTTATTTTGCCATAGTCAGTTGCATAAGAATAACCTTGAAAAAATTTGTTGACACATGAACAATCATGGTCTCTGGTGAGGCAGATCACTATTGATCATTTCCATTTGAGCAGGGGGGCAATTGAAAAGATATTATAGATACAACTTAATGTTTAACATCAAAGCCCATTGTATCTGTTTCAGGAAATAACATATGTTCCAACTTAGAATTAAAATGACAATTTATGTATGTACACATAAGAACTAATTAGGTATAGCAACTAATGTGCCCTTTAGGTGTTTTGGGGATAGCATTTTGTTTAAAGAAAAACAAAATTTCTAAACCCAAAATACAGTTAAGTGTAAATACTTGTATTGGGGTCACTTTAGTATCTAAAAATGTTTATCTCTGTGTAGTAATTTAAAATATTCATTTAAATAATTATTCAGTCACTTCTTGAGTTATTACAGTGACAGTTGGCTTTATTCTTCAGTGAAAGGTTTTAACTTTTTCTTAATATTCAGATGACTTTTCTCCATTGGTGCACTATACTAAAGTTCTTAAAATTTAGATGGTGATAAGAATTGATTCAAATCAAGGACAAATCAACAAAGTGTCAATTTTGAGTCACAGATTATGGCAGTTAGGAATTGACACTCTTGATGGATATACTATCTTTGAAGGCTTGTAAGTTAGGTATCGCTTTTGAGATGGGCCAAACCAACTGAAGCTTTTACTCAGAATGGCTAAATATCTCATAATATAAATGGTGAGCAACTGGTTAAGAAGGAAAACCAGAGGTCAGACCTAGAGGAAGCAGTAACTTCAAAGGCCTCAAAATTGAAATGATGGTAGCAGTGATGATGAAAGCTAATACTTACGTAGCATTCACTATATTCCAGGCCCTCGTCTAAGGAGTGTGTGTGTGTGTGTGTGTGTGTCTGTGTGTCTGTGTGTCTGTGTGTCTTCATTACTCACAGGAATACTATTAGCCATCAAATCATAAAACTAGAAAGTGGTAGTCTGGGGGCGCCTGGGTAGCACAGTGGTTAAGTGTGTGCCTTCGGCTCAGGGCGTGATCCCAGCGTTCTGGGATCAAGCCCCACATCAGGCTCCTCCACTAAAAGCCTGCTTCTTCCTCTCCCACTCCCCCTGCTTGTGTTCCCTCTCTCGCTGGCTGTCTCTCTCTCTGTCAAATAAATAAATAAAATCTTTAAAAAAAAAAAAAGAAAGAAAGAAAGAAAGTGATAGTCTGGCTCTGAAGTCTGAGCTGTTAACCAGCAATCTACCTCTGTGGGCAAGATGCAGCAATAAAGAACAGGGACAGAAGTTTGTGAGTAGGTCAGAAATGTACATTTCAGGTTAAAAGCTAAGACCAAGAGGCCAACAGGGACCCATGCTTCTTTTTTGTTAGCTGTATGGCACTGGGTAGTATCCACCGTATCAAATAGCTGTGGAGGACCAGGAGCAACATGTTCTTTAAATTTTGGAAGGGAAGTATAAGGACATATTAAATAATTATGTAAAGACAAAATAATAGCTTGAAGCAACAGTAAACACCATAATACATGGCAGTGCTTGAATAAAGGTCAAATGCATTATGCTGACATAATTGCAATAGAAATCCAGAAGATCATTTAAGTCTAGAGTGATCAGGGTGGCTTTTTTCTTTATTTCGGTTGGATAGAAATTAAAATATGGACTAGGCTATATAGTAAAAAGAAGATAAGTAATAGTATGTGAGAAACCAAAGGATTTAGTCTCTTACAGAAACAACCAAATTAATTTATAAAGATTTTACTAAAAAGCCTTTTTCTAGATTCTTGATATTGCCTTTTGGTTGCAATTCTAGAATGTCTTGTTTCATTAAGCTCAGATTATTGGGGGCAATGGGGATGGAAAGATTTTTTAAGCTTATGTTGATTTGCCCTTCAGCTAATCTTAGAAGGTAAAAAGTATTTATTCATTCATGAACTATTTATTAAGGATCCCCAGTTGCCTTCACTGTGCTGCTGCAGCCACAGCTCTTACACTATTGAAATGGAGGCTGAAGTGGTGTTGCCGACTGCTAACATCTTGATCTATCCGTATATCTACACGGCACGCTTCGGAGTGTGCCCTTCCTATTCCATCCTCGGTTGTGTACTGTGAAGCTTGTCTAAATGTTTTTTCCATTCTGTAAAGAAATGTTGAACATCTTTAATAGTCTGAGCTCTGTGCTCAGGACCCAGGATAAATGAGATAATGAGAGCTTACCCCTCATAGCCATCATCATCATCATCATTTAGCAACTAAAATTAATAAAGATTTTTACATATACTATTTGATTCTTATAATCAACTGCATGGTTATGATGCTGCTTTTACAAACCAGAAAATAAAAGAGATGGTAGAAATGTTGACTCTTCCAAGGTTACTTCTAGTAAATAGTGTCACCGAGGCTTGAGTTTCCAGTTCTTCATCCTGTACTCTTTTCTCTGCATCACACCAACTAGCCTTGTCAACTTCCTTTACGCTAGCAGTTTCCTGGTGCTGTCTAGGGTGAAGCCGGTATCCGAAGATGATTATCAAATCCCACAGTGGTTAGAACCAGTGAAGAGGTACAGTCCCAGCACTGGAAGGGCATGAGATACTCAATAATAGAGGAAAGATCCTGAAAACAGGAGTCCACATTCTACTATTCTCTTCTTCTTTTATGGTGCTTTCACTGTACTGCTGTGCCCAGTTTTGAGTTCCATATTTAGGAAAATATATTGGTATTTTCATAGAAATCAGAGTTCTTAGAGTGAGCTATGGAGGATATAACCTAGGAGAAGTGTTTGAAAGATCTGAGATTGTTCAACTGAAGAAAAAGTTACTGTGGGAATTCAATAATATAGAAACCCAGAAAACATGATCTTAATATGATCTTAGTGTTGAAGGAATATCTAGAAATGTTTAACTTAAGTGGAATCTAGGTTGTTGAAGTGAAATGTTTTATATCAGAAAACAATGCAAAACAACAACCCATTTCTTGAACATCAAGTTTGTCCAAAATACCATGGTAGCTGCTTTATTTATACTGTTTCACACAATCCTCAAAACAAGCCTAAAATAATATCTGCACTTTACGGACAAGGAAAATTGAGAGTCAGTGATATTTGATAACTGCCCAAGATCAGTAGAAGAGAGAGTTAAGATTAAACTTGGTTCTGTCTGACTGCAAACCATGTAGGGAGATTCCCCAGTAACTACTGAAGTCTGGTTAGATAATTTGCCTTACACGTTATTTTTCAGACAGCATTCTAGGATTGTCACTTTCTCCATTAGCAGGCTTTCAATACACCTTTCCACTTGTACAGGCTCCATCTAGATAACTTAGAGAAATTGGTTCCATCCAGACAAATGAGGAAGAAAAGTAGAAAAGCCTGGAGAGTGTGCAGCCACATACACCTCACTTGGGAAATTGCTTGCAATTATGTATCACATGCAATTTATAAATTATTTTTAAGTAGATTTTTTTTATTTTTAAGTAGATTTCTCACCTATTGTGAACTTTTGAGTACCCTAACAAAGACTACTGGTTTAGATTATTTTAAATATTATTTTATTCCCACAGTATTTTGAGGTTTTGATTTATATAAAAAATAGGCCTGATGTTTTCCTGATTTTATTAGGAAATAGTAGGTGGTAGTAAAAGATGGACAAAGTCTTAAAATGAGGTTTCTCTAAAATGCACAGCATGAATTGGGCTATGAAGCTAAAACCACCACCAGCTTATATAATAGCAGTGATAAGGTAACAATAACTTTGTTTTGCTTTTTTTATTATTATTTTTTTAAATATTTTATTTATTTATTCGACAGAGATAGAGACAGCCAGCGAGAGAGGGAACACAAGCAGGGGGAGTGGGAGAGGAAGAAGCAGGCTCATAGCAGAGGAGCCCGATGTGGGGCTCGATCCCAGAACGCCGGGACCACGCCCTGAGCTGAAGGCAGACGCTTAACCGCTGTGCCACCCAGGCGCCCCTGTTTTGCTTTTTTCAAAAACAAGTCTAACTCTACTATTCTAGGTAGTATTATCTGTAGCTTTTTCCAATTAACACTATGTTTGAAACTAAAATTCTTAGCCTATTCTTTTTAGTTCTCATTAAAGTCCTTATGGGTATATTCTTGGAATTGGTACACATTTCTACTCATGTACAGGCTAATGTCAAACTCCCTTAAAATTGTACTTCCTCTAGGAATTAAAAAATGAAACAAAAGTAACATGTCAGAGTTATTTCAGTCCTTTAAAATAGATCCAAATATACAAGTCATTATTGCAAACAAGTTTTTTATGTAGCAAATTAAGAAAACTGAGTCATAATCCCAACATAATCTGTTTAAAAACCAATTTTGTTGAATTTTGAAGTTATGTTGGCATGGATAATATTTTTTTTAACTTCATTTTATTCTATTTCAGCATGGAGCTAAGCAGTATAATCCTAGTATTTACTTCTCTGACACTTCTTAGTGGCTCCCAATTCTTAATTATCTTGCTAGGTAGAGAGAAGAAATTACTGTCATTTACAAGAAAGATACAAGGATTGAACAATAACAGTTCAGGCCTTGCACTGATACCTACAAGAGCTTCTTACGAAACATTTACAAATATAATCACTTTCTCCATGTACTTTAAACAATTGGACTGTAGAAATTATAGGATTGTGTAGGCTTACTCCGTAATAGGTTAATGTCCTTTGTATTATCCTGCATATTTATGAATGTCTTTTGCTTCACATTCTTTGACTTATTTTTCAAATATATAAATTGTTAAGAGATGAGTTATTTTTCATGTGCTGCTTTTTAACTGAAACTTCGAAAATGACTATTTTCTTATTTCCTTTCTTTATCAAAATCTCTTTCAGTACAAAGCAGATGGTATTATTACTAAAAGACACTTGGTAGTTGTTACATTTAAACTATTTGATTTATTATATAGTTGTTTTCCATCATATGTATCTCCTCAGCCATCAGTTCTTTCCTTTGAAAAAATAGCAAAAATAACAATTTGGTTTGTAACTAATAGTGCCTTGGAAACAGCATGAAAAAATCATTTTCTAAGAGATGCGGTATTTTTCTTCTCATATGAAAACAGAGAAAACCTCCTTGACATTCTGTTCATTGCTGATTCATATGCACTGACGTGACCTCTCTGTGCTCCTGTCTTGCTTTGGAAGCTTTGTGCTCACTCTTTAAAGGAAAGCCAATTATTTAATACATGTGAACTCAAGTCTGTAACAGAGAGGAAACAGATACATCATTTATTATCATCACATTATCTTTGAATGAAGTCCATTAGATTATGGGTGAATCACATGTCTGACTTAGTCTTTGACTAAATTATCACACAATTTTTCTTATTTTTTAAAATAGGAATATTAAATGGATAGGCAAGACATAATTTTACTTTTCTTTCTGTGAGATTGATGTACCAGTATATATCTCTTATTATTTTTTCAAAGATACTTATTATCCTATATTCTTTTTCTTGTAGTTTTTCATTCATTCCCGTCATTGATTGGTTCAGCTGAGATTCCATGCATGAGATTCCATAATCCTTAGTTTTATACATAAAGCTGCAACATTCACATGAATTTACCCTCTAAGAACTTTTTTTTATCATTGCATCCTTTTAGCAGAGAATTTAAGATTAACCTAATTAAGATCCTATAAATATTTGACGGGTTGTTGGTCTATTTGAAAACTGTCTATTTTTTAAATTTAGATTGAATTCCTAATTTTATGCAACAGAGGTTGACTCTGACTGATTAAGCAGAAAAGGAGTTTATTAATTAAGAGGTTATTGGGATGAGAGAAACAGGCTTTGAATCTCAGCTTCCAAACGCAAAGGCCAAAACCATGACATAATCGCTTCTCGGCCTTTTGGCTAAGATCAAGTGCAAAACCATGACATAGGACTGACCTAATGAGAAAATCCCGTTGCTGCTGCTTGCCCACCAAATGCCCCCCTCCCAACTCATTGCTTTCCCTTCCCCACTTACACCACTGCATCTTACAACTTGAAGTCTCTGCCTCTACCCTGACCAGTAGGAAGGTCCCTTCTGGAGTTTCATCATCAGATTGTTCATTTCTTTTTGAAATCTCATGAGGGTAAACCTGATTGGTAGACCCTTGATCACATACCTATATACTGGGTACAAAAAGAAGCTAAGAAAATACACTTTAGGCATTCTCCCTCACGGTGACCAAACTGATAAGCGTATACTATCTCGTGATATGGTAAAGGTTTTCACAAAATGCCAAGACAAGAAAATATGGCAAATGTATACTATCCTACATTGCTTGGCTTTTCAATATCAATTTATACCCTTTGTCAGTACTTAAACCTAACCTTTAAAATATACCATTCTTCCATACTTTAACCATATTAACATTAACATCAGGTAATATCATGGCAAAGTACTTGAGCTATCCCGTATAAAAACAGAATGTGTTCATAAAGGGCATGGCCTAAAGTCTCTTGTAGGAACCTCCCACAAGGCAAGTATAGCTGAAAGCGTGAGTGATCTGCTCACATACCTTCTGTTTCTTTCTCAAGTCTCATTCCCTATATGTCCCAGTCCCTTACTAGGGCCTACTACGGAGCATGCCTGATTTAATAGTTCAGTGACTCAGCTAAACTGAGTTCATTTAGGGCAGACCAGGTCACATTGATTGTTTCCACAGTCTGATATACAGACTTTAATAGCACTTTTAATGAACTAAATGCTCCCTTTCAAAGGGACAGGTTTCCTGCCTGATGACTTTGCTCCAAAACCTTAGAGATCTCTGCTGGGATTCCTCCATCAGAACTTGCCACAGGCTCCATGTAGCACTGCTATAAAAATACTAACATTTCTAAATCCACGGAATCTGTTGGTCTTGTAGCCAGGATTAACTAGGAAGGCTCCTTCGTCCTTTTGTGCTCACTCAACAGCTAGAGACTTTTAAGTCACTTCATAAATAAGTCTAAGCAAGATTCCCAATGGGATATATATTATTTTCAAAAAGGCCTACGTACCACTGTGCCTCTTCCTTAGTGGCAGGAGGCACAAGGTACAGTGAGTTATCTAACTTTGTAGAAGTTACCCTGATATGCTCAAGATCACTGGGCCTGCAGAAACTTCACCGAGGTGTAGCTCTTATATTTTCATAATGATGTATCTCCCACCTTACTACACTCATATTGGACTTAGAGCTATGTTTTACATAGCTGTACAAAGGATCTTGAATACTTATTACTTCCTGCTTTCCAGGTCCTGGAGATGGAATGTCATCCTTGTAGTTGTCCTATGTTTTGGGGAGACAGTCACGGTCTTTGCGAAATACGCTGTGGTTCAGGGCCAAGTAATTTGTGTAGCCCTAAGAGGAAACGATGTATTGCTCTATAAAAACAGCTGTTACAGGTGTTGTCTCTATTGGGGAAGAAGGAAAGGACGATGTGCAGATGAATAGTCATATACCTGGTGCTGAGCGCTAGTGAAGAATGCAGGTGTGGCAGCTGCATATGAAACCACTATCTGATTAAGCCCCTAGTAATGTACCCTCCTCCTCCAGTGCCAGCTGTATACTCTGTGCGTGTAAGGTCCTACTGGGCTGGATGTGAGGCAGGTTCGGGGTATCATCATTTGATTCCCGCAGTCATCCTTTGTGACCACTAGTCCACAGTGGTATTCTGCATCCCCCGTCATTTAGAGTTAGTTCAGAGCTATTCTACAACAGCACCCAGAAGACCTAGCATTTCCCTTTCTCCAGTCCAGTTACCTTGCTGGAAAAGGCCAAGCTGAGAGTTTACCGTTTACATCTGTGATGTCATTACCGTACATGTCTTCAGGAACTTGCACTCTCTCCTTCACTCAGAGAGCTCTGGATCTGGATCTCAGGAGTAGAAATTGGAAAAGACATTACAACTTTTTGTTGTAGTGGTTCAAGTCAGGTCTCTCTTCATTAAACCTAGATATCTTATAATTTTATTAAGTTGAATTTTTTTGGATGCCTATCTGGTATATGGATTATTTGATCCAGTAGCCAAAGCCAATGGTCAGTGCGGGCCAGAGCATTCTGATGACAACCCAACTCTCCTAGCAAGAACAGTAACCTTTTCCTCCTCCCTCTTGGATTTAAGTGTTTCTGCCTGAGGTCGGCCACCTTAGCATCCCCTGTCTGCATTGAAAGCAGTGTTACCCAGGAGCACTCCTGGTCTTTAAAAGGTAGACAGTGTTGTTCCCTGATGCTGGCTTTTCCCTCCCCGGGAACATTAGGGAATAGCTCTTGGCTGTGATTTTTGCCTTGAGCTGAGAATTTGGAATTGTGAACATTTCATTATCTTTTTAAAAGCTGTGCTGTGGAATTAAAAGCAAGTCAAGAATCTTGTCTTCATTACTCTTTACATTGTTGTTCCATGTTAGTAGCCACTGAATCCTCCAAAGTCTTGGCTGCATTGGTCACTTCATTTCAAGTGACTGTAGTTAATAATTTGTTACTTTGCTACTGCAGGCTGCCAGAATTTACTTTTTTTTTTTTTTCTTTCAGAAACCAGCTGGACTTTTAGAGCCATCAGCCCTTAGAGAGCCAGAACTAACCATAGATCTTTCTGATTTTCCTGAGGCTGAATTGCCTTCCGCCACTTCTTAGTAGCCATTTAGTATCAACCAGGGTTTTCCTCTTAAACAGCAGAAGCTGTCTCTGGCTGGTTAAGCAGTAAAAAAGTTTATTAAAAGGAAATTGAGTAGTTGACCAAATTGTTGATAGCTGGAGAACCAGGGTCAAGGTTAAGCGTCTAGAAACCATACCAAAACTATACCACAGAACTTGCTTAAAGATAGGTCCCCCTTTGCTGTGACATTCCCATCAAGCGCTCTAAGCACCTGTTGCTTAACGCGCCCATTGCAGTGGCCAACAGTTGAATGTATCTCATCCTTATAAGCAAAATGGATGCTATACAGAGCTTCCTTCCTCTCATTCTGCTGAATCAAAGTCCATCACGGTTGACTCTGATTAGCAGAGCCCTGGGAATAGAGCAGGATAGTTAACTATGTTTTCTGGATTTTACCTAGGGGAGTCATACCTCATAAGGCTAGAAATTCATCAAACACAGGAAGGGTATCAAAAATCAGGGAACATTACAAATGGCCACTACATATTTTAGGAATTTTTTCCAAGTTGCTATGGTTACTGTAGAAATATTTTTCCAGCTTTTTAAGTCTCATGGCTAATTCTAAATCTGATCCTTTGAAGTCAAACTACATGGGTTTCATTCTTACTAAAACAGGACTTTAGCCGTCGCCAGGTTCATCAGACATCTTGTAGAAAGTTTGCCACTTGGCCACCACAATTTCATACTTTCTCAAATAATCTGAGGTTTCTACAGTTGGGCCCAAATGATGTGACACTGTGCACAGGACATGCAGCATTTGGAATAGATAAGGTTTTCATTCCATGTATTTATGCTAAAAATAGATAGTTTTAGAAGGTGTATATAAATAGATTTTTTTTTTTAAGTTTTAATGATTAAGTGGTTGTTTTTTAGTTAACCAACAATTTTACCTTTGGTAATTTAGGGACATCTTACATACATTAGTTATGGTACTTGTTTTCATAGAGTGATGGCCACAAAGATCCCTGAAGTAGAAAGAACGTGATTAACTTGTCTTTTTACTGAATTCACATAGATTAAATTTCAGTTGTCTCTTGTGTCCTTGGAAACATCTTTGTTCTTGGTATTTACATCACGCTCTTATCGGTAGATCTATTTCTTCTACATCCTCTCCATTTTCTTGCTATCAAACCTGTTATCCATGACCTCTGCTCTTTTCTTCAACTGTATGTGTAAAATTGAAGAAATAATAAGAAACTAGACAGTAAAGTACTTTTTATCGAATTAAGTCACATATATTCTGAGTCTGAAAAAGGAATGCTTAGCTATGTAGTAAGTATATAGGTTTTGTTGTGTCTATTTTCACTGGTCCTTTTTACTTTTCTCTTCTTTGAGATTCTGGGCTATAGAAGATAATGGCTGCTCAAAAGCTGGCTGCCAGTCAGAACATTATTATGCTAGTAAGTTTCAAAGTTAGATCCCTCCAATCCATTTCAGTCTTTTCCAGATAATGTTTTCCAATGTAGATAATTTTCTGAACATTTGACTTGAAGTACAATATTTTAGGATAAACCTACATCCAACATTCAGTGTACATTGGGATTGATTCATTAAATGATTCCACTATTCTTGTCACCAAGATTTTTCATATTTTTGTATTTTTGCATGTATAATGTGATCATTACCTTGTACCAGGAACATATTAATCATAATTTATTAGCCATTTTACAAGAATTTTAGTGTCTGCTTTTTATTCATCTGTGGGGACATTTGGCATATAAAATAACTTTGTTGCTTAGTTTTTCCTTTATAGTTTAGAGTGCTTATTCATTTAAGATTTAGTGTGACTATAATATATTCAACACTTTGCTTTTGTCCTCAATATTTATTCCATTCCTGTGGTTCACATTTTCCTTTTCTTATGTATCATGTGTTGAAAATGAAAATATCTTGTCTGGGGTGGAGCTTAGCCACTGGACTAAACAAACATGCTCTCCTTCTGCTCTTAGTTGATTTTAGTGGTTAAATTACTAAAAAATCCTGTTAATAAAAAAAGAAGTTTTACATCTACCTTTTTTTATTGTGTACTTTCATAGTTAGTAAAATTCCCTTCCTTTCAGCTCTCCCACCAAAATGCAACTTGTTCACTCATATTTCTTTTATATGTAAGACCCTGACATTAATAGTCAACAGATTAATGAAAATTGCATAGATATTCAAGAATCAAAGTTTTTGAATTTAGTGAAAGAAATTAAACCACTTGAACAGAGTTTCCAAAACTCAGAGGGTATCTATGATGGGCTATCCAAGGCATGTTCTTCTTTTGTCAGTAGCACAAGTGCAAGAAGAAAAACCCAAACACATGAACACTGGGAGTTTCTGATTGTGTCGCCTCTCACATCTTGTGGGCCAAAGCAAGTCATCTGGCCAAGCCCAGGGTCAAAAGGCAGAGAAGTACATTCCACCCACCATGAGGCCAAGCATGTTGCATGGTCAAATTCAACATCAATGGAGTAATCCTCCCATGGATGTGAGGAAAAAGAATGGGTTCCCAAATAGTAATTTAATCTGCTATACACCAACCAATCTAAGTAAGTTACCCTCTCTCCTACTAACCTTACTTTATCATATCATGATCTTGTTTTCTTTTCTTCTTAGCCCATATCATTATCTGAAACTATTTTAATAGTTTATACTGCATTATTTACTCATTCATTAAATGTCAGCAGACACCCAATATGTACAAGGTACTCTAAGTAGCATCTAAGATGCATCTAAGCAACGCATCAATAAAAAAAACAGATAAAAAATCCATTTTAATTATCTGTCTCCCTCACTAAAGTTTCTGCTCTAAGAGGGAAAGGACCTATTCTGTTTTGTTCACCACTGTATTCTCAGTATCTCAGAATAAACCTGGCACATAGAAGATGTTCAAGAAAATTTTGTTTCATGAATGAAGAAACGCCATTAAACATTTATGTAATCTAGCACCATTTGCTCAGACCCTCTGCTTATTAAGCAGCTTTCTGATTGTGATTTGCTTACAATATAGGGAGGTTTTTATAGACAGTTTTGTGAACTTGAGTTACTACAAGTCTTCTTTTGAGAGAAAGATCTGTGCTTAGTATTTTGGCAAATCTGAGGTCTGTACCTACACAACTGAAAACCAGTCCTTCATGCAGTAAACTCAGCATGGTAAAACCACCCTGCGAAACTTAAGAGATAGACACCATGGGCTAAGTACACTTGTAATTCACTTCTAAGCAGATTAATGGAAAGGGATTTTGACACAGAATATATGACACCCAGTGTCTCCTGAGGATTCTGCTCACTTTAGATACTTATCTTCTTTACTTCAAGGTTTCTAAAAAAAGTTATTTCAGTGATAAGGTATTAGTGTTTTTTTTTAGGTCCATACATAGCAAGTGCAAAGAGTATGTGAAGAGCTAAATGAATTAATGGATACCATTTCCAGGTTTTGAATCATGTGCTACTCTTTTGCTTTAGGCTTTTAAAGCTCTGTTTCAAGAACTTTTCTCAGAATATGTACATATTGTATAAAACTAAGCAAGAACTTAACGAAGGATTGTCCGTAGATCTGTTACATAGAGATATGAACTGCATTATCAACAGTCAGGACAGGAATGTTCCCAGCTCCCATCCCTGAAGCTATAATTGTTTTATTTCTACACTCAACCTATTAGTGTCTGATAGTATATGGTCTGGCCAGTCTCACATTTAAAATAAAATTAGTCAGTGCTTGCTTCAGCAACACATATACTATGATTGGAACGATACAGAAAAGATTAGCATGGCCCCTGCACAAGGATGATACATAAAATAAAATCAGTCACAGCAGTTCTCATACATACTTTGGGTTCTTAAGACTTTTTCATGTATTAGGCTGTGAAAAATATTAGATGCCCTTGATGAAGTCTTTTAAGAGCTACTACCATTTGCTAAAGAAGATACTATTATTTAACTATAATAATTCTTAATAAAATATAAGTGACGTTGAACTATTGGTGATGTACCACTGTTGAAAAAGAAGATATTGCACAGTCTTACACCAGGAAAGAATTTCCCAATATCTTTGTGGCCAACAGTATTATTGAGTTCTGTTGTAAGGATTTTACTTGTTCTATTCACTCATTAACAAGTGGTTACTCACCATTTACATACTAAGTATATACTGTAAATAAGGTAGACATGATCCCTACACCACCAAGGATTAGAGCCTAAAAAGGAGATGGGAAAAAGCCAGAACTTGTGGCACATGTGAGCGTTCTGAAAGAGAAGTGGGACAAGGTGCTATGGAAGTACACGGGATTGGACCTAATGAAGTCCTTGTGGATCAGAGAACCCTGCCCAGCGGAATGACATCGAAGCAAAAGCTTGAACAATTACTTCTCTCTCCCTGTATCCAACGTATAGGGAAATCTATCTTTAAAATATATCCAGATTCTGACCACCTGGATTGCTATTCCCAGTGGCTAAGCCACTATCAGCTTTTCCCTGGCCTTCTTCACAAGCCCCCTAACTAGTATCTTTACTTCTAGTCTTGCACTGCAAAGTTGTTTTTCACACTTTTTATTCAGATTTTATTGCTTCTCTGCGTAAAACCTTGAAATGGTCCTGTGTCACTCAGAGGAAAGCTGGAGTCATTGCTTTGGCCTCCAGGGCTCTCCATGATCCGGCCTTCTGTTTCTTCTCGCATCTCCCGAAAACACCAAACCTAATCGTAAAAGACTGCAACTTTTTCACAGAGTTTTAGTGTCCCATAATACTCAATTCAGTGATTTCAGAATTTCACTGAACTTAACCTAAGGGTGGGTTTGAAAAACGAGCTAATGATTTAGTGAGTGGAGCCAACTATGCTGTGTTTCACATTTCATTTGCATGTTATTTTGAGGTATCTTTTTCAACTCTCACAGCCATCAAAACCAAGTGTCAACCCACATCTAGAGCCACGTCGCTGTATCTCAGAGTCCTAAACCACGATTTTCAAATGTGATGAAGCACCGTTCAATTACATTAGCCTCACTTTTTAAATAGTACTTACTTTATAACATGTATAACATATTAGTAGAAAAATACATGTTTATAAATGAATAAATAACCATTTCTTTGGGCTATGGAGCTGCCATTTTAGACCAGTGGTTTTCTCCGCACTTACATCTAAGGAAAGATAACTATAAAGATGTTTTTAAAAGAGACGGTGTAGTGAGGAGAGCACCTTCTTATTTGTTGAGAAAGTTGCACTACTTCTTGAAGACTCTGCATGTAGTCTGTTCCGTTTCTCTCCTAACTGGAAAACATGTTTGAGAAGGAAAATCAAGATGGAAAGCGATGCAAAGTAGTTGTCATAATTGACTTACACCACAGTTATTCCAGTGCTAAATTTACATTCAGTTTGAAATATACCTCACTCCTTAAGAGCTTTGGTATAATACGGGGCAGTGTTTGTCTCATTTGTTTTGTTTTATTGTTGTAATGTTGTTAGGAAAGCTATAAGCTTAGGGAATATAGTAGAGAGCCAGTAAGACTTAAAGCAATTCTGAGAATAGCCAGATTGCTTAGCGAGTAGTCAAGAATGAAATCACTTTTAGAGCAACAATGATAATCTGTTATTTACTTTTCTAGAGAACAGGATTAAGATGAATTCATGAGTAAATTCATCAATAAATCAAAGATCATATTTATGTGATACAGAAATATTATAGAATTTGACACTCATTATCAAGGATTTATGGGATGATGAGTCTAAATGTATATTTAAAAATTAGTACATTGTACAAGGTAGCATACGGTTGTCATAATACATGAGTCAGCCTGTCATTGCTCTGAGCATTTAGAGAAGGGAACATGAAGGAACAGGGCAGACTATGTAAAGACCATAGTTCTTCAGATATCTAGCACTGAAGAATTGTGGCAAACAGTGCTAATTGCCTACATAATATTAAGTCTGTCCTTCTACCCTATGAATAGAATCCCAGGGTTTTTAAAGGTAGCAGTATACACAGTTATAAACAGAAGGTCCTCAAACTCTTGTCAGTCTTTAGTGGGTACGTAACCCAGTTCTAGTCCCCGAGGTGTCAAAGAGAGTCTATTGAGTGAGGCTTTTAAGAAGGCTCTTTTTCTGGTAAAAGTGGATAGACTGCTTTGGCAAGTATGTTTTGCTTTTCTTTCTTCGTCTTTCCTGTCTAGAACATAAACTGATGCCAGAAGGCACAACAGCCATCTTTTGACCAAAGGGGAAAATAGATATATGCTAGAGATACCCACGTAGGAAAATAGTCTGGTTCCTGGACTGTTTACTCCCAGAGGCCATGGTGCATTAAATAATAAATTCTTTTAAGCCACTGTTTGTCAAATTTCGGTTACAGCTGAACACACTTCTGACTGATAAGAAGGGTTGGGGCTTGCGTAAGTAAAAATATGAAGGAGAAAACCCAGCCTCAAGTCACAGGTGGCATCCACAGTATGAGCACACAATTCAGATTCAGAAATGGATGTTACTTATCTGAGTACAATGTGAGGCTAAGGCTCCTGGAGTAGTTTATATTGACTCAACTACTTTTAATTATGTAAATTGCCTTACTTATTTTGGGGAATTATTTTTAATTATTTTCTTTGTCATCATCTATGAATTATCTAAAAGGCGTGGCATTCTTTTGTCCATTTTTCTTAAATGAAGGCAGAATTCCCTAAGTCCATACTTTTAAGTATTCACTAGTCCATTAGTCAAGTGTAGACTTCTGCGAGCTTCCACCTTTGTTTAAGGACCTTAAATTGTTACCCCAGATAAGCCATTATAACAATTTTGCCTGTCTTCCAACAAGTTTACACCACAGAAATGATGTATTCAGAAGAATTAGTCACCTGAACTGGGTATAGTTTCTCAGCAGCATGATGATGGAGGACCAATCTCCATAAAGGATTGGCACCCAGCATTATTTCAATGGAATCATATTTTTTAAAGTGTGATACCATCTCCTAGTTTTCTTAGCTTTAATACAGTCATCTCTGATTTTAACTAAGGAAATAGAAAATTCTCAACAGTGGTAAAATATGTAAGGCAGTGAGGTGTTAGCTTAACTGTGTTTGAATGGGAAAATGTCAGTTTTATAAAAGGAGAAAAACTGTGCTTGTCCATTTCCATGTCTGGTGTACCAGCCTCCCATCAGTTGTGCAAGCTTCTGATATCCTTTCAACAAAATCTCTTTTCCTAAAGTTAGCACGATCCAGTTCTGTTGCTTGTAACCAAAAAACCCTACAGATAATAGAGTAGCTAGCTATATCTTACATCTGCATGAATCCTGTAATTTAATAAAAGTAGCTAGCATTCATCTTGTCTCTGGTGAGAACGAGCTAGTAGAGTTTTACATAGCGAAGAGTGGGAATCTGGAGATACCTCATTCCTCTGCTCCCCAAGGGAAGTGAATGAATGGATAGGTAGAGCTTCTCACTGAAGAACATTCCTTCTGCATTCATGGTTGAAATGAGTATGTTCTAAATTTCATAGTCTGTTTGGAATTAGGCTATACATTGTAAAACTAGATTCTGGTTTAAAAAGTACCTACCTAAGTAACTGATGGCACTTCAGTGTTTATTAAGAATAAGGATATTACCATTAAGACATGATGTTGAAACTGTCACTTTAGGAATCTTTAGTGGATGAGTTCCATGATGTGTTCACTACAGCATAATCCATAATACAAATAAATCCCTTGTAACCAGCGTCCTTAGACTTTACAAAATATAGAAGTACTAACTAGTAGGTTGAGAAAAGAGGGCATACAACTAAGAAGAAAGAATAATCAAAGACCACCCTTGAATCAGTTGCTTCTTTACCACCAGGTGGTAAAGTATTTCCTAAGAAACGAATATGTTATATCATCACTAAATATTTTCATTCCTTCTATTAGTGTTTTCGGGTTTTTTTAGGAAAGTTTTGAACTAATTATTGAACTATGCGTGAAAATGCTTGTCACTTTAAAAGATACTTAGGCATATATTTCATTCAACATATGTAGATCAAGAAAAAATGCCCTGTCTGGCAGGTAATGGACTTAAGTGAAGTTTAGCAGAGCAGCTTCTCTAGAGCTATAAATTAATCTGCCATTTTAGTTTTGGAAACTTGTTACAGAATGACAGATTGCTAATGGTGCTATGGAACAACCGAAACTACGCGCTGTAATTGGTAAAGGCTGCTTCAGTAGTACTGAAAGTGGGAACTGTTACCCGTTTTAGTATCCACTAATGGACTTCTTTTCTCCTTCTATTTTTTAACAAGAATCTGGAGTTTGGTATAATTATTCAGAACCAGGGAGTCTTTGACTTTCTTAAATATGTGTTTAGTTTTTCCAAATTTCCTGCTCTAAGAGTTGTTACTGTTTGCCTTTAGAATCATTTATTCTGAAATGTGGGGAAACTAATGGAGCCCTGAATTCTGTGTACCAAGTGATGGGAAAGAACGTATTTTTGTACCCTGCACTGAAATGCCGTCTTAATGGCTTGTTCCTATCGCAGCCCGGCTGCCAGAGGCATGATATTCCGTGGCCTTGGGAGAGTTATTCGGGGAAGTGAACGCTAAAGTAACTCAGAGATCACCATTCCATCTTCCCACAGTGAAAAATGAAGTGGATCAAAGCCTCTGTAAAGCAAAAACCAAAGCGATTATTCATTTCTTTCCTCGTTTAAGAAGCACGCACTTTCACTCTGCTCCACTCCTCTCCTCTCACCCTGATGCCGGTAATTGCACATTCAGATTTACCACACGGAGTCTGACCCATAGCTATACCCAAAGAGCAACCACATCCAAGACACAGAAGGAAAGCCAAAAATAATGAAAGCCTCTGTATCTGAAAAGATTCTTATTTAAGATCTCAGGTAAGCCTATAGAATTGTGGACTCAGGCAATCAGACATCAATCAGACATTCAGTTTCTTTTCACTTGCCTTGTATTTCTTGAAGCCCTACCAAGAAGTGCTCCAACAGAGAGCAAACAGAGATGACTGCTTAAACAGCACCTTTGCTCCACAGAATTTTCTTTTGGGTAAACAGTCTTTAGTTCTTATGTAGACTTCACTGTGTGTGGACATGTATTAGGGCTAAAACCAGAAGGCGAATTAATGATAAAACAGACTTCTGAAAGCAGAGACAAGTCACTAAGTCTTATTTGTACTTACTTTAATTACATATTAATTAGATTCGATAATTTATGCAGATGTAAGATGTAGCTACTTTATATACAGTGTTTGGGTTACAAGCAATAGAACTGGATCAGGCTAACTTTAGGAAAAGGGATTTTGTTGAAAGGTTATCAGAGGCTTGCAGAATTGATGGGAGGCTGTATGCTGGACATGGGCACAGGAAATAAATCCTCTTTGGAAATTTAGAGGCATCAGTGTTAACAGTGGTATTATAATGAAAAAATAAACTGGTCAGGGTAGCATTACTAGAAGTGGACAGAACTCCAACCATTCTCCGTGTCGTTTCTCCACTCAGTATGTACATTTCAGAGAGGGAGCATCTGGTTGGGTTGGTTTAGGTTATATGCCTGCCCTTTGGCTAGAGGAGGGCAAGACACCTAATTACAGTCCACCATACTAAATCCATGGGGTAAGAATTAATTTCCCAACTGAGGTTCGAGTTGCCATTAAGGAGAAATAGATGCTGGAAGCCAAAAAGCAATGAATATTCAATACAACTACCGTTTATTCAGTGTGCATGGTTTATCAGTCACTGTGTTTCATATCCATTATCTTATTTAATCCTTAAATGAAGCCTCATAGTAAGTTACTGTTTTACAGGTAAGAAAATTTAAGCTTTGAGGAAGGTTAGGTAACTTGTCCAAGGTCACACCATTAGAAAAATGGCAGAACTGAGACATCAGAGAGAAGAATCCGAAAAATTAGACTCCATGCTCCCTCTTGACAGATCTATGTATATCACTGGTGATAGTATTTCCTGAGCCTATCTCTCAGGGGTAAAAAAAAAAAAAAAAAAGAAGAAGAAGAAGAAAGAAAGAGAAAGATTTTTTTTAATACTATGTGTAAATATATTAAATCTACCAGTAGTACTATACAGTGTACAACTTCTTTATTTGAATAAGCTTTGGGAATAAATGTTATGTAAATTCAGATGTGTAAATTTACAAATGATTTTTTTCCTCTGATGCAAATTCAGGATTTAGTTTCTTAATATAATGTAGGGTTTAGTTTCTTAATATAATGAACTTATCAGTGAATGACAGATGTGGGCTTGCACATCAAGCTTGCTATCTCTTGGTTTGTGGGGAAGAAATTAATGGAGATAAAACGTTTAGGTGGTGATTGCTATCTGGACCAGAAAAAAGTTGCATGAAATAGAATGAGCTACTATACTCATATTTACTGGTAGCATTCTTTTGGATCTTTGGCAAGTCAGTTTCCTTCATTGAGTTCAATTTCCCCATCTGTAGTGAAGAGATAATAATAATCCCCATTATTCCAAGAATGTAACGAAATGATGAATGTAATATACTTTGTGACCTCTAAACCAGGGTTTCTCAACATTAGCTCTGTTGACCCTTTTGGCCAGATAAGTCTTTATTTTTGGAGAGTGTACAGTCATTGTTGGATGTTCAATGTCATGCCTGGCCTCTACCCAGCAGGTGCCAGTAGCACTCACCCCCTAGTAGTGATAACCAAACAACTAACTCCGAAATCACTACCAGTTTTCTCAGTGACATTCTTCTGTTTACTAAAATAAGTATGCTATGTTATAAAGATACCTTTTCAAGGGACTCAAAAACTGTTTTGAATGTTTTTCAGTTCAGTTGTCTTCCTACCCTCCCATCACCTTTCTGAATTCATTTTTAGGAGAAAAAAAGTATTTACGACTGAACAGAATGCTCTCCCTGACCTCTTACAGCTCTCGGAGTTCATGTCTTTATACCATATCCAGATCTAATAATCAGCTGATACTAGTACAGCCGTACCAGTTTGTCTTCAGTCAGATGCCCCCCGAAAGAAACTGTGAGATTGAGATTTGTATACAGGAAGTTTATCAGGGAATGCCCTTAGAATCAGTGCCTAAATGGGGAGAAGGGAATAGGATTGGACACAGTTGCACAGGGGCTTTAGCTAATTCTGTAGAACCCTGGAGCTAGCATGGCCCTTCAGAGTTGGATCACATTGAGGCAAGGGCTCTGGACCTTTATACTCCTACAGTGACCAGTCATTGAATGTAGGAGTCTCTCAGGGGGAGAACATGACTTTGGCCAAGGTCACAATTCCTTGAAAGGGACTCTGCTGAACACAGCCAGTCACCCAACAATCTCAGCAACTAGGGGAATTAGTATGTTAGTCCTGAAGGTAGATTCTGGGTGGTGCACTAGAGTTCATCTTTTGCACCAATCAAATCCATTTCCATTACTTAATAAGTTCTTGTAACAGTTCCTTGAGGACTCTGTTTGGTCCTTTGGTCTTCTTTTGTGGGGAAACCTACAAAAGGAAAATTGGTGAGATGAGCTGTAACCCCTGCTTTAGCCTGTCTCAAGGCCACAACTAATTCTCATCTCCCTCCTCTACTCTTTTTTCTAGATTTCTCTTAGTCTTGGCTGAACTCTGCTATTTAAGGGCTTACTGATGAAATAAACCTGACTCGCATCCATAAGACCTCTAAGATTCTGTTGCCATGTGTTTTTCAGGCTATAGCGGTTGAACTTGTCTGTTTACAATAAAAATTAGGCAAGCATGTTCTAAGAGATGCCCTACTGGACCACCTGAATATCAAACATAGTTTTACTCTACCCCATTGTGTGACAGGCCCTGTCTCCTTTTTTTTCCCCCGTCTCCTCTTTTTTGATCAGGATCAATTGCTGCTGCGTTTTTTCCCTGCCTACAGTTCTTGGCATGAGGAGCCCAAAGTGACCAGTAGCAATAATAGCTTAAAGTTTACTGAGACTTATTTTGTGTCCTTTGGTGGAATATCACCGCCCTTCTAGGAATCAGCACTTCTAAAGCCTAGAGTTTGCAGGAGTGGGAAACATAGATTCTCCACGTCAGTTATTAAAAATGATTAAAAATGATGATGGGGAGCCTGGGTGGCTCAGTTAAGCGTCCAGTTCTTGGTTTCCACTCAGGTCATGATCTCAGAGTCATGAGATTGAGCCCTGCATCAGGCTCTGCACTCAGTTCAGAGTCTGCATGAGAGTCTCTTTCTCGCTCTCCCTCTTCCCTTCCCCCCCGCTCATGCTTTCTCTCTCTCTCTCTCTCAAATAAATAAATATATCTTTTAAAAAAATAAGAATGATGATAAATAGGGCCACTCTTACTGCTACCTCTTAGCTCCTGGACCTATGAACTCTACTTCTTGGAAACATAGCTCCTTATAATGGTTGTTGACTTAGGATGTATTCTGTGTCCTAGAGAATGAATTATAGGATATCATCTCCAAGGTGGGGTCTTGGCTGTGCCTTTCATAGACCATTCGATCATTCTCTTAGCCCCGCAGCTTCTGGGTGGTGTAGTCTGTGATAGCACTTCAACTGTCTGCCATAGCAGTTATGATATTTCTACTTCATGTTATGTGGATCATTGCTTTCTGTATGCTTCCAAGAGCCATCATAACAGTGCCTTAGCATCATCTCACATTGTCTTGCTAGGGTATTAAATCCTAAGAGAGAATGCTCCCATATCAGTAATCTCCATTATCCAAACTCATATTCTATCTCTCTTGATCTGGCACTCTCTCATAGATAGTCTCCTGCTTCCTGCTGGTCCATGTTGACTAGATCCACCGTTCCTTTGAGGTGTAGTACCTTTCTTCCCTCAGCAGGCACAGCACTTCCCAAGCTGGGTTCTGATGTAACTTGATCCATGACATTGGTCTGGGAGCCAGGTCTTGAAGAGGTAGTTATAAATCTTAGTGTTGGGACATGCGTGGGAGTGGTGGAGGTGTATGCATCATCCTTCAAGGAAGGTAGAAGGCTATTTATTGTTTTCAAGTAGCAAGGGACTGCTATTCTCTAGATAGAAGTTTTAAATAAATCACAGTTTAATAAAGCGTAGTTCTGGCTGATGACATGAGTGACTTAAGGGTTTTTTTTTAATGTAATTGTTTTATTAAATTCTTTTAAAATTTGGTATATATAGATAATCATTATATATTAAATATGCATGATATTTAAAGAGCTATTTAAAAATCTATACTGTAAAAAAAATATATGATAGCTAGCTGGGTACTATCCAAATGAAAATATTTGGATTACTTTTCAAGGCTTATAATAATGGGAACAAGAAAGGGAAAGAAAGGAGGCTCTAAGGCAGAAAGTTACAGAAGTTCTATTTCTTATGAATATAATATTTTCATGTTTCAAGGCTACTTCTAACCCAGAATGTTTGGTGAAGGAGTATTATTTTCACTTCGATGTAAAATTTGTGTGTCTTATTCCAAGAACTCTTCTCATATTTCTAAACTGCTAATAGTTTTGAAAGCTCTAGCAGTGTATCAGTGCTGGTTCTTATACTCTTCTGAGAATATGGTTGTACCAGCAGGGAAAGGTACCAGTGTTGAAGGGAAAATAGCCACCAAGAGTTGCATATTGGGGGACACCTGGGTGGCTCAGTCATTAAGCATCTGCCTTCGGCTCAGGGCATGATCCCAAGATCCTGGGATCGAGCCCCACATTGGGCTCCCTGCTCGGCGGGAAGCCTGCTTCTCCCTCTCACGCTCCCCTTGCTTGTGTTCCCTCTCTTGCTGTCTCTCTCTCTCTGTCAAATAAATAAATAAATAAATCTTAAAAAAAAAAAAAAAAAAAGAATTGTATCTTGAAATTGAAAAGGGTGGAGAAGCTGGTTTTTAGATAAGAAATGGAAATAAGAAATAGTCTCCTAAAGCCTTTCATGTTCCCTATTCAACTTGCTAATTCTTTTCACATAATGAGACTTTCAAAAATAGTTGGATAGTAACTTGTTTCATAAGTTAATTTATCATGTATTTATGGGACCTCTGTTACGTGCTTAATCCTTTGGATAATATAAATGGGAAATAATAATTTTTCCCTAGAACACAATATCTAGCCTTCTCTCCAGCCCACCTGAAGGCATGGGCTGGGAATAAAGACTCAGTATGTCTAAAGTAGGTTTCCTGATTGCCACCACTCATCCCCTGCCAGATTTTCTCCTTCAAAAGTCTTTCTTATCTCAATCAATGGTACCAGTCATTCAAACCAAAATCCTAGAAATCCTCCTCTTTCCACAATTCACATAGTCTTATAACAAAACTGACAAGTACACTCCAGAATAATACTGAATTCATGAGCTTATCACCATCTTCCCACTGCATCCTTTCTAAACCAAGCCAGCATCATCTTTCAGAGGATCAAATATGCTTCCAAAATATTTCCTGAGATGACATTATATTACCATCTCCACTACTGTGTCGTAAGACCAAGGACTACTTGTTTCCACTTTTGTGCCCCCTAACCCTGCTGCAATACATTTTTCGTATAGCAGCCAGTGATCTATCTTCTTGAAGCATAAATCTGATCATCACATTACCATACTTGAAATCTTCCAAAGGTTTACCAAATGTTACCTCTTCAAAAAGTCCATCCCTGGCCATCTTAGCTCACATCCCTCCATGTTTTCCCCTCTCCACCTGCCATGCTCTACCACCAATGCCTCTTCTTCCCATAGCACTTCATCAGTTACTAAAATTGTTTTATTATTGTTTTAGATGGTGGTTTTCTATTTCTCTCCAAGAAGAATGGCATGCTTGTAAAGAAAAAAAAAAAAGCTGTATGTTCCAATGCAGACCCCAGTGGCTGATATTTTATAGTCCTTCAATAAATACCTGCTGAATAAATGAGAGTGGAGGTCACAGTGAGGACTGAGCCTGGGGTGATTCCTCTTACTGAAGTAGTTTTCTATTCAGTAGAGTCTGAGGAAAAGCTGTACTTATTTTGTTTCTTTGTTTTATGAAGGACCCCCGGCACCATGTCTGCATCTCATATGTCAGCTTTATGTTGAAAAAAATGTGTTGGTGTTGTCCCTTGCTGTCATGCTGCTGTCAGGCTTCTGTCTCCACCATAACCATGAATGTTACTTGTCACTGGCAGATGAACATGATTTTCAGCCATGAGAAAATAATAAAAGGTTCTTAGTTCTAGGGTACTCTAAGATTTTTCATAATGTTTTCAATGAAATATATTAACTTCTGTTCTTTCATTTTACAGAATGGCTCTGAATGTCATTAAAAGCACATATGTTTGTGACTAGATGGATTTCAGTATTTAACATCTTGTGTTAATCTTGTTTTTGAAATCCCACTGCCAACCACTTCTGCCTGGTTGGACCACCCATATCTGGGTTTCTGTGATGCATTCTTTTATGAATAGGTTCTTTTTTCCAGTAGCTTTCCCTTCTTTATCTACAAATACCTGTGTTCTACTTGCGGAAAAGATAACACAATGACTTCCAAGTTTATGCTCCCCAATCAACTTGAATTTTTTGTCAAATTTTTCTTTTCCTAATATGGAAAAACTCCTTACATCAGTAGAAGGAATATTCTCTCTAGTTCTAGAATCTGATTTAAGAGTGGAAGAGGTGCATTCCAGGTTAGAAGTATAAGGAATATGGAAAGGCGTCTTGGAGAACTCAGAATTAATGCCACTTCTCTCCCCATTTCCTGCATTTCCTTTTCCAATGTCATTGACTCTATCAAGTAAGCAGTATTTAGTGAGGCCAGCTATCTGTCTAGGGCTATAAAAGGTATTGTGGGATAAAGCGGAGGTTGGCCAAACATAACTAATGGGCCTAATCCAGCTTGCTGCCTGTTTTTTTTTTAAATAAAGTTTTATTGGAACACAGCTGCATCCGTTTGTTTACATATTATCTACGGGTGCTTATGTGCTACGAGAGCAGAGTTGAGTGATTGTGACAGAGACCATACGGCCTGAAAAGCCTAGATTTTTTGCTATCTGGCTCTCTACAAAAACGTTTGCCAACCCATTGAGTTTATGAATTAATTGGGTTTATTGTAAAAACATGAAGTAATTGGTAAATCAGTAAATACCAAATTGTATGTTACTGAAGAGAATAGATACCACAGGTTAGTTATTGGTTGGGAAATAAATCTCATTTACAAAGGAGCTGATGATTTTAAAATGTTGAAATGTGGAGAGATTCCTTGTACTGCCTTTCCTCAATCATTCTGTGCTTTTCTTTGTCAAGTCCCAGATATACTATGAAATTAAAAGAAATTTAAAACTTTATTAGCAAAGCTCTATGTCCTCCATAACTCCCCAAACAGAAGCGCTGAAGAAATAGCAAAGGATTCTTAAGATCGCAACATGCCTGGCGTATCATAGATCCTCAGCTATGTTTAAATAAATGAAAGAACATACAAACTATAAAGGAAGAGAAATTCTGTGCAAATAATAGCTAACATTATCGAGTATTCAGTTTGTGCCACCTTCTAATGGTATTTCTAGACAGGGAAGAGACTGGCTCTTTTAAGATTAAATGGTAGCCAGAATGTAAACTCCTCCATTTAGTGTCTGACACATGGCACATTGTAAGCACTTAGTAAGTTTTTACTGTCACTATTTAGAGGAAATTGTATATTTTCTTTCAGACATAGTGCTAATTATACTGAGGTACATGAAAATAAGTAAAGCATGTAAATTAACCCTTGATTGAATCACTCTCAAATAGAAGAAAACATTTATATTTAGGAAATACATAACAGAGTGATTCACAGGAATGTATCAGTATAGAAACACCCTTTTTTAAAAATTTTGTTGTGCTGATTATTAATAACTTATTAATATCTTTTAAATAGCAGGAGCTGCTTCCTTTTATAAAAACTTTTTATAAAACATAAACCCTTAGAACACCGCTCAGTGGATTTTCACAGCAGAAGCACACCTGTGTAACCAGCACTGAGGTCAAGCAGAATATTGCCGACATCCCAGACCACTCCCCCCACGGCTCCTTTCCATCACTACTACTCTCCCAAAGGGAACCACTCTCCTGTCATAGGAACAAGCATTGTAAAGGCTAATTGAGGAGATGCCAGCATGTTCTTTTAATAAGTCCACAGATTCTGTTAGGCCTTCGAGGACAATCTGTCATTTTAAGTAGAGAATAGTCTTCTGACTCTGAAATACTTTATGCTAAATATGTCAGAGTTCTTTTTACATCATCCGTAATGTGCTTTGACATGTTTAATATGAAAGCCTTCAGGGGAAGGCAATTATTTTCATCTTCTTAAAATAGAGAGTGAGGCAGGGTTTAGCTACATGAAAAAGTTCATGATTAACAACAACAGCAGCCACAGTAAGTTGAGGTCTCACTAGGATGCCCATCAGTCAATCATGCAAACTTAGCTAGACCTGGAGATGTAGAAAGTGAATTTGAATGACTCTCTGTTCTGCCATCACCCGGTGCGTTCAGGTAATTTTATTTTTTTGTATTTGTCATAATGTCTGTGAAGAAATTCAGATCTCCCCTTCCTTCTCTGCTCTAAAGGCCATGCTGGGGGTGCCTGGGTGGCTCAGTCGTTAAGCATCTGCCTTCGGCTCGGGGCATGATCCCAGCGTTCTGGGATCCAGCCCCACATCAGGCTCCCTGCTCAGCAGGAAGCCTGCTTCTTCCTCTCCCACTCCCCCTGCTTGTGTTCCCTCACTCGCTGCCTCTCTCTCTGTCAAATAAATAAATAAAATCTTTAAAAAAAAAAAAAATTTTAAGGCCATGCTGATTTACCCTGACAATTACTTCTGTAATCTGAATAACATATGAATGAATATCCAAGAAAATGCTTTGAAAGCGATCAAATTTTCTGTTTCGTAAAGTTATTTCCCCATCCTAATTTTTCTTTGTTTTACTTTATGTTATATGTTTTTAAGTTACTTCAAACAAACAAACAAACAAACAAAAAAGGAGGTTATTATAATTCTTGTTCCCAAATGTTTAGTTTGGCATCTGATGCAAGGCCTCAATTGCAGGTTCAAGTGCCAGAAGCTCAACCTGAAAACAAGAATGTGGTGGGCAGGCTTGAGATTTGAATTCGGGAGGAATGTGTATATTTTCCCAAGGGCCTCATTAGCAAGAACCCAAGCCCCGAATGTTACTACCAACACATTTTAACCACTGACTTCCCCGTTCTGTATAGTAGAGTGTCATCTTATATATACACATCCTTACTTTCTCTTCCCTGTCAACTGTCTTGTAAGTTCCGAAAGAAAGTTTAACAGTAAATCCTCATCACATCTGAAGTTGTGATTTTGTCATAGTTCATGGCGCATGATCACACAATGGAGTTTAATTTTTGAATATTTTCAAAATTAGAAACAACTGAAATGTCCATCAGTAGAGGATTGGTTAAATGGATTATGTTACAGTGGAATGCTGTGCATCCACTAAAAGCATATTTTTCTACATTTGTCAATATGGCTGCAAAATGTCATGAATAATATCATCTTGTATATTCAAATATATTTTGCTATATATCTCTCGTATATATGTTGTCTTAGAAAATATATTTAAACAAGTAAAAGACAACACTGATTTATTGTCTTCTTTCAGGGATAGAAGGGGATTGATTTTGCTTCCTGATTTATATTGCTTTGTTTAAATATATATCGATTGTGTCGTAGCTTTAGGAAGAGAACACCAGTTTAAATAGACGTTTGTGTTGTTTTGTGTCTGTTTTTTGTATGTCCAGTATTTCAACCCCTTTTTTCTTTGTAAAGTATATTCAGCATCCTCTCCAGAGCCTTGGCTACAGGGGCATACAGGTTTGACTTGGGTGTTCTAGACAGGAATAGGCTCAAGTTTTGCTTTCTCATTTGAACCATGCCATGCTTAGAAGGAAATGCTGACCAATCAAGTCGATGCCAAGACTGACATTGGTATCAAGGTCAGAGAGAGTTCTTTAGCTCAGTTTCCTACTCATTCATCTGGGTCTGTTTTGTGGCTTTAATAGGATTAGAGAAACATTTACATTGAGGCTTTAGGAAAATGTTCACACTGCTCAACTCTCACAGAACAATATAAACCCACAGGATTAAGGATGGGATTTATGTCACGTCAGTAGGGTGACATGAGTGCACGCACCTGGTTCTCTCCTTGTTTTCTGCTTGCTGAGGAAGGCACCCTGAGACCGTGGGGACAAAAATGTATGTGTAGGCAAGGGCGTATTTTTCAGGGAGACATGATGTGATGTAATTTAAAGAAGTTCTGCCTTTTTAAGATGAAAATGAGTCCAATTTCAAGTGGTTTGTTGTTGAAAACAAGACTGATGTGGAAAATAATTTGTTTCTCAAATATCTGATCTCTGTTAGTATTTGCTTCATCTTCCATATATTCTTCATTCTTCAACCTTGCTTTCTCCTGCTTTTTGAGTCCCATAACGATTGCAGTTATTCTTTCTGACTGCAAATCAGAGACCCATATCGCCTCTTGTAATTTAGGTGAATATTGACTTACTTCAACACTTACCTGAACTGGAGAGAAGATTAACACCCTCAGGAAATTGAGAATGCTAAGAAATAGTATCTAATTAGGACCTGTGGCAGGTTGTATTTTTCAAAAATGATCATAGCGGTGCTCCCAGTCCAACACTCTCTTGCCACACCCCGTCAATAAGCAGAGTCTCTTTCCCCTCCCCTTGAACCTGGCGCTGAACTCTGTGCCTGCCTCAACAAATCAGATCTGATGGATGTGACACCGAGTGATTCTGAGTCTAGATCAAACAAGGCAATAAGGCTTCCACCTATCCGTTTTTCTCTCTTGACATAATCACTTGTGAATCCAGCCATCATGCTGTGACAAAATTCAAACTAGCCTCTTTGGGGGGGACCACATGGAAGACCCACACGCAAAGAAGCCGAAACTTCCAGCCTCCAGCCAGCATCAACCACCAGGTGTGAGTGAGCGAGCCCTCAGCCAGTTCTAGTTCCAGTGTTCAGATCTTCCAGCTGAGATCCCAAGTATCAGGGAGCAAAGACAAGCTGCTACAGTGGCAGCATATTCCAGTCCCTAACCCACGGTTCATGAGCGTGATCAGTGGTGCTTTGACACCACTGAATGGTAGGGCAGTTTGTTTTGCCACCATAGTAACTGGTAGAGGGCCACTTCTCCACTTAGAGACAGATAAGGAAGTATCTGTAGACAAGGGCAAAATTCTTTGTGAGAGAGAATTTTATATATCCATGGTGTGGCTTGGATCCAAAGAGTAATTTTTAAAAGGCAGATGTAGCTAATGTTGAAATCCATCGAGAAGGGTGACCAGAGGACTGGTTATTAAAAACTGCCTCAGCAAGTAGAGCTTCTGCATTCAGAAGCCACCGAAAGGCATCTCCGTGAGGTCCAGTTAGGCATTCCTTGGGATTCCAGGCTGTTTCAAGACTTGGAATATTATCTAGCCTGATGGAGCAATCCAGAATATTGCCTTTCAGAGAGATTTCAACATGTCATTAACTAATTTTTCTAGTTGCAGAAGTACAAAATGAGCAGAGCCAGAAAGCCACCAGGCTGGAACTCCCACTGCATTAAATCTGACGGAGTCTAGAAAATGAATGATTCTCAGTAACAATGATTTTCAGTGATAGAAATTAAGAAGTTGGACAGATTTTTTTCATGTTATTTTATAAATTTCAAAATGTGTATAATTTTCAAATAGTTTTATGAATTATTGTTACTAGTTCTTTCCCTCCTGTATACATCTTGATTATATCTATGTACCATAAAGATAAAGGCACTCTGCTATCTGTTATTTACTGATGCAAACATCTATTTCACATGATGCTGTATTTTATTAATCAATGATGTACATTTTTAGAAAATACCATAACTAATGTGCTGAGTACTTTATAAAATAACTTGCCGTTTCTTTTACTTATTTTAAATCCCTTGCACATGGTGGTGCCTGGGTGGCTTAATTGATTAAGTGTCTGACTCTTGATTTCGGCTCAGGTCATGATCTCAGGGTCGTGAGATCAAGCCCTTCATCAGGCTCTGTTCTAGGCAGGGAGTCTGCTTACGATCCTCTCTCTACCTCTCCTGCTGCTCCTCCCCCCCCAACCCTGCTAACGTGCATGCGCATGCTCTCTCTCTGTAAAATAAATAAGCCCATTGTTATTTTTGTGAAGGCAAAAATGCCATTTGACTGTGGAAATTTTTGAAAATATAGTATTTTTCCTAAAATACAACTACTAAAATATATTTAGTAATTATCTCTTCTTGTTTTGTTCTTTATTCAGCAAACATTTAGTGAGTCCTTATTATGTGCCAGGTACTGCTCTAGACCTTGGAGAGACAGAAGTATATACATCAAATTCCTGTTTTCCTGGGGTTTTCTTAGGGAACCTACATTTTAGTGAAGCATAAGGCTGACGATAAACAGATGTGTGATATTTGAGGATGTTAAATGCCTTGGGGATCAGGGTGATGAGTTAGTGATGCCGGTGAAGAGCAGGTGTGCTATATTTTGGATAAAGTGCATGGAAGGAGGCCTCAGTGATGAACTGAGGTTGGCATTTAGGAAGAGGCTTGAATGTACAGAGTGATGAAGTCATGCAGTTATCTAGAAGAATATTCCAGATGGAGGGAACAGCAAGTACAAAGAGCTGATGTAGAAGGGAGCTAGGTTATATTTGAGAAAGGTCAAGGAAGACAGGGTGGCTGGAACCAAGTGAGCAAAGGGAAGCCTGCAGGAAGATAGAGTCAGGAAAGTGTACCAAAAGGAATGTGAAAAAAGTGATTCAGTCCGAGTTGTGAATATCTCTATCAGATGCTGGTAAAATGTGGACTTAAAATGAGTAGTCCTTAGCTAATGTACTATCTAATGAGCTCACATTGAAGGGACTTCAAAATTATAATGTAATCTCTAGGAGGTATCAGATTTGTGATTGTAGCATTTTTTTAAAATTTTAAATATATATATATATTTCAGAGAAGTAAAATAGAGTGATCAGTACGAGTTTTAAGCATAAGATATATTGCTAAGATAAAAATAAGGGAACAGTGGTTGAATATCGAAGTTTAAAGAAAGAGAAGAAATAGTGTAAAAATTCCAGATTGTAAAAGAGTACATTTGTGGGGGTTTTTTTAATAAATGATGTGGGGTATGTACAGGATACATCTAAAAGCATAAGTAATTGTTCTATTTATGATGTCAACAGATAAAATACACTGGAAATTCCATCCTTTATAACCATGTACTTTACATTTAAAAAACTTTGGATAGCAGCTTAAAAATGTGTAAGGGGGCATACAGGACCAAAATATTTAGAGACCACTGAATCATACCAATTTGAAAACAGTGTCATAGATTTGCAAGGTACTGATGTGTAGTTAATTTTCTCTATTCCACATGACACGGTGTATCTCTAGCCTTTATCAGCCATTAAGAAAAATGGATATCCTTGGCCATATGTGTGTCCAGGAAAGTAATATTGGGATGGGGCAGTTTAAGTTCTGTTCGAAGAACTCCTTAAAGTACATGGGTCAGTAGCATTCATTCTTTCGGCAAACTATTAAATATTGACTAAGAAGATACTATTAATATTGCCTTGCAGTATATGATATTTGGACACTATTAATTAGTTTGATGGCTCCAATGCCATATTTGATCTGGGAAATTATATCCGTGCATTTCTTTAATATTCATTGTGCTATATTTGTAAGCAAAACACATGTCTATGTGAAGCTTTAATCAAGTTACCTGCTTTTAATTATGGTATAATTCTACTTCAAAATATTTTCATTGAGTCTCTTTTCCTTTTTTTTTTTTTTTTTAGATTTGTAGAACTGTAACTTCCTTACTAATACTCCAAATCAGGCACCTGTAATCTCTGTAATTAGGAACAAGCTTCCAAAACAAATAGTCTTTATTTTTACATTAAATTTTTCACTTCACTTTCTGTTAATAGTTTGCTCGACTGTTGGGGATATGCACTGTCTTTGAATATTTTCTTGTAGACTAATTATTCTGGATTTGTCCATTTGTCAAGTAATTCATGATTAATTTTTCAGTAAGTTACACTTAAAGTGTTTGTTATTGGTAACTATAATTTTGGTATTTTGATTATCTGATAAATATATTTATCAATTCTTCTTTTCCCTTTTTTGCATTACCAAAGATTGAGATGTATGTAATTAAAAATTATGTGGTTCCCTTATAAGAACTTCAGAATACAGAAAATACAGCCACTAAAAGGATCCTTAACATTTATTTACTGTGCTCCGCCTCCCACTTACCTTTTTTGTATAAAATAGCAGAGTAATGAGAACCAGATTTTACAGTGTTGCTTTGTTGTGATTTCTTTTTCTTTTCTTTCTTTTTTTTTTTTGTTAAGATTTTATTTATTTATTCGACAGGATAGAGACAGCCAGCTAGAGAGGGAACACAAGCAGGGGGAGTGGGAGAGGAAGAAGCAGGGTCAAAGCAGAAGAGCCTGATGTGGGGCTCGATCCCATAACGCCGGGATCACGCCCTGAGCTGAAGGCAGACGCTTAATCGCTGTGCCACTCAGGTGCCCCTGTTGTGATTTCTTTTTCAAACTTTATTTGAAAGGTGTTTCCGTAGCCTTTCCAACAGCTTCACTATTTGATTTGAACAACAGAAGTACTTTGTGGTCTTTATCACACACAGATATTTTCTAACAATTTCTTTATCAAATGTTTTCATTCATGTCCTTATATTTTTATATATCCTAGGACCTGAATTGTCTTTTACAGTATTATTCATTCTTTCAACACAACTTACTAAGGTTGATTTAAAAAGATAGCCTCTTCACAAATACTATTTTCATTAAATCTTCACCTTGTCTTATATATTTTACATTAATTCAGTGTGACAGTATGAGTTTATACTCTGAAACCAGGAACTTACATGTTCTAAATAAATACGGTTTTACTACCAATTCTCAGATATAGAACTTTTGATGTTTTATTTTCCTCATCTGTAAAATAGAAGTGATAATCATAATTTAGTTAGTTCTTGCTTTCCATTCTACTTTTGAGACTTCCTCTGAAAAATACAGTTGACCCTTGAAGAACACAGAGGTTAAAGATGCTGATATCCCACACTTGGAACCCACGTATACCTTTTGACTCCCCAAAAACTTAACCACTGATAGCTTACTGTTGGCCTTATCAATAACATAAACAGTTGATTAACACATATTTGTATGTTATGTGTATTGTATACTGCATTCTTATAATAGAGTAAGCTAGAGAAAGGACAGTGTTATTAAGAAAATCATAAAGGGGCACCTGGCTGGCTCAGTTGAAAGAGCATTCAACTCATGATCTTGGAGTCATGAGTTTGAGCCCCACATTGGGTGTAGAGATTACTTAAAAATGAATAAATAAATTTTTTTTATAAAAAGGGAAAATCATAAGGAAGACAAAAAACATCTGCAGTACTGTACTGTAAAAAATCCACATTTAAGCGGACCCATGTAGTTCAAACCCATGTTGTTCCAGGGTCAACTGTATTAAACTAACCTGATGAAACAAAGGAAGGAATGCTGAGTTCTAATATTAATACTTTGTACCACTTTTTGCGAAGAGTTTTATACCGATAACCATTTCAGGTCATTAACAATACAAGGAGGCTTTGTGGAATGATCATCAAATAGTGAGATAAAGTCCCCGGAGAGAAGGAAATGCCAGTCAGCTTTCTTTGCTTTCTGGAACTTCATCCCACTTTCTGATGATTGCTCTACATGGTTCCTCAGTCAAATAGAGCAGTTATAATTTTGTTTCCTATCTATAGGATACATGTAAAAACTGTCCATGACACTCCCCAAAGGCCTCAGTCCTTCTGCTACCCTTAATAAACAAGACTCAAAGATGTCTTTTCTTAACTATGGTTCAAGAATCCTTTAAAATGAACGCTAGATTGGTAATTTTTATACCAGTCCACCAACTAATGGCAATCCCAGACTTAATGCTACGCCAGAGGAAGACCACTACTGCAGAGAGAGCTAAGATCTGCCTTAGCGTGGTGGTCTCCCTCTCTAAATATCACCCCTAACTTTTCCCAGTTTCTCAGTCAACAATCCAGGCAAGCCTGGAAATACTTTATTCATTTTTATGTAAAGCTCTCCTGTCACTAAAAAGACTACCTTTTTAAATAAAGTTTCTATTTCTGTATATACTCACCATAAATTTAAAAATCTATTTTTTTCTTTGAAGAAATGAAGAGCTGTAAAGTGAGACCACCATATAGCTTTAAAAAAAAAAAAAAGACTTAATTTTTTAGAGTACTTTTAGGTTTACAACAAAATTGAGAGGAAGATACAGAGGTTTCCTATATACCTCTGACCCTGCACGTGCATAATCTCCCCCATAATCAACATTCCCCCACCAGAACAGTGCATTTGTTAGAATCGATAAACCTATATTGACACATTGTAATTGCCAAAATCCAAGTTTACACAAAGGTTCTCTCTTTGTGTTGTATATTCTGTGGGTTTGGACAATGACATGTATCTCTCATTATAATATACAGAATATTTCCACTGTTTTATAGTTTTGCATTGTACCTATAATTAATTTTGAATTAATTTTTGTGAAGAGGTATGTATGGTGTATGTCTAGATTCATTTTTTGGCTTGTAGATATCTAGTTGTTCCAGCACCATTTGTTGAAAAGACTGTCTTTTCTTAATTGCATTGTCTTCGCTCCTTTGTCAAAGATCAGTCCAAATGTATTTATGGAGGTCTATTTCTGGACTCTCTGTTCTGTTCAGTTGATCTGTATTCATCTGTTCTTTCACAAGTACTGCACTATCTTGATTACTGTAGCTTTATAATAAATCTTGAAGTCTGGTAGCATCAATCCTCCAACTCTGTTCTTCCCTCTCAGTATTGAGTTGGCCATTCTGAGTCTTTTGTCTCTACGTGTAACCTGTACAATCAATTTATTGATGTCCATAAAATAACTTGCTGGAATTTTGATTGGGATTGCATTGAATCCGTAGTTCAAACTGGGGAGGACTGACATCTTGACAATATTGAGTCTTCCTATCAATGGACTTAATGTTTCTATCCATTTATTTAGTTCTTGACTTTGTTCATATTTTTATAGTTTTCCTTATATAGATTATATATCTATACATATATTGTACATATAGAGAGATCTTGTATATAGGAAAGAAATTAACTTTTGTATATTAACCTTATATCTGCAACCTTATTAATTGCTTATTAGTTCCAGGAATTCTTTTTGTGAATTCTCTCAAATTTTCTGGGGTTGACTATGTCCCCTTTATAATAAAACAGTTTTAGGTCTTCCTTCCCAATCTATATACCTTTTGTTTCCTTTTCTTGTCTTACTGCACTAACAAGAACTTCTAGTATGATGTTGAAAAGGAATGGTTGAGAGGGAACATCCTTGCCTTGTACTTTATGTTAGAAGGAAAGCTTTGAATTTGACCTCTTAGGTGTGATGTTAGCTCTAGGTTTTTTATAAGATAGTGTTTATCAAGTTGAGAAAGTTTCTCTCTATTCCTAGTTTGCTGAGAATTTATCATGAGTCGGTGTTTGATTTTGTCAAGTAATTTTTCTGCATCTACTGATATGATCATGTGATTTTTCTTTTTTAGCTTATTGATGTGATGATTACATTAATTGTTATTTTGAATGTTGACCCAGCCTTGCATACCTGGGCTAAATCCCACTCTACTATAGGTGTAATTCTTTTTATACCTTTTTAGATTTGATTTACTAATATTTTGATGAGGATTTTTGCATCTATGTTCATGAGAGAAATTGGTCTGTAGTTCTCTTTTCTTGTTCACATCTTTGCCTTTTGGTATTAGAGTAATTCTGGCCTTATAGAATGAGTTAGGAAGTATTTCTTCTGCCTCTATCCTCTGAATCCATATAACTTTTGACCGTTAGGTTTTCATAGAAGAGTAGGTCAGACCTCCAAGTGTTCAAAGACTATGATTAGATTTTTAGTTTGGCATACTTACATTTAATAGCTTTTTAATGTATATGGTTAAAGTCAATGTCACTGTCTTGGTAGTGAAGACTTTAAACTCCTCAGTGTCTTTTATTTGGAAAAATCTAGATACACATCAGCAGAACTCTCATTTTTCTTCCAAGCATGGTGATACCTATATAGTAAATGAGGTGCTAAGTCATTTGGGTAGGTCATACCCCTGGAATTTCTATATGATAATAGTCTACATTTGATTTACTACAAGCAAGTTAGATGACTTGATCCTTTCATTCCCTTGTATAATGTCATTTGTTTATATTAAAACACAAGAAGAAACAGTTTCAATGCTTTGGCCGCATTTGTTCACATTATAACATAAGAAAAAAGTTTAAGGCACTGCCTGTATTGCCTTGCTTAATTGAGTCCTCAGGTAGTAAGTACACT